>NC_058376.1:47323750-47625625 GCF_018350175.1 Felis catus
ATGAGTTTAGTGTGCTTGGGGGGTTGGATGGGGAAGGGGCGTGTGCCTGGACTAAATGAAAGGGAACAGTGGGGGTGAAGTCAGAGAGGCCAATAGAGGGCTTTCAGAAGGGGAACAACTTGATTTTAGATTTTTAACAGGTTATTCTGGTTGTTAGGTAAACAGATTAAACAGAGGGGAGAGAGAAGGAGACCAGGGAGCCCAATAAGGAGGCACTTCTCTAAGACAGAATTTAAGTTCCTTGAGATTAGGCATTTTTATGTAACTTGTTCATTGTTCCAAAATCAGCACCAAGAAGAGTACCTGGCACATTGTTGAGGTCTTAGAGGTGTTTACTAAATAAACGGCTACCTGAGAAATGAGACAGAGGGGAAAAGTGACAGTGGCTTGTATTAGGATAACAGTACTAGAGACAGTGAGAAATGGGTAGATTTGGGTGATGTTTTGAAAACAGAAGTAACATTGGGGCACCAGAGTGGCTCAGTTGGTTGAGCGTCTGATCCTTGATTTTAGCTCAGGTCATGATCCCAGGGAGTCACGTGTCAGGGTGGATCCCACTGAAGATTCTCTCTCTCTGTGTGTCTGTCTCCCTCTGCCACTGTCCCCAGCTCGCTCTCTCTTTCTCTCTCTCTAAACAACAATAACAACAACAACAAGAAAATAGAAGTAACAAAAAGTTTCAAGTTTGGATATGTATACTTAGTAAGAAAGAAACCAAAAATTGCTCCTAGGTTTTTAGCTTCAACGCTTCAGATAAATAGTGGTGAATTCTCGGAGAGAAACAGATTCAGTGGGGAGAATTCTGTCTTGATCATGTTACATGTGAGCTGTTTATTAGCCTTTCAGATGGAAATACTATATTGGGTAAGCAGTAGAATAGAAGTGTCTGGAGAAGTGTCAGGGAAGATATTAAGGTTGGAGATATAAGGGATACTATTTAAAACCACTGAACACTACAATGTCACCCAAATAATAAGTATTGATAGGGAATACCCCTATCATTCCAGTGTTTCCAGAGGGTAGTAGAAGAACCAGCAAAGGACTCTGGCCTAAGATGAAGCAGTACAGGCAAAAAAGCTGGACAAGAGGAAAACCAGAAATTGAGGTATCCTAGAAGCCAAGCAAAGAAAATGTGTTTCAAAAGGAAGGAGTGATAAACTGTTTCAGTTTTTCCTGAAAAGTCAGGTGAGGCCTGAAAATTAATCACGGTATTTGGTCGCACAGGTCATTGGTGACACTAACACGTGCAGTTTCAGTGACATGATGGAGACAAAATCCTCACTGGAATGAGTTCAAGAGGAAAGAAGAAAAAAGGACGGGGAGGGTACAAGAATCGACCACATCTTTCTGGGTAATTTGCTATAAAGGGTGTAAAGACATGGGGAATGATTTGAAGAAGATAAGGGAATCAAGGAAGGGTTTGGGGTTATTTTTTTAGGAGAGGGTCATTACAACAAGCTTGTATGCTGATAGGCAGATCCATTAGAAGTGGAGGAATTCATGGAAAGAAACAGGACACCTATAAGAGAAAAGTCACAGACTAAAGAAAATGGAATCCACTGCACAAGTGGAGACCTTAGCTTTGGAACAAAGCAGGTGTCATTAATCTGAAAGGGAGGAAAGGCAGAATACTGGTGAAGATATAATTTGGTGGCATAAAAGACAGCAAGCCCAATCTGATTGCTTTTTTTCCAGTAATATAACAAGGTCATCCACTGAGAACATGGGGAAGGAAAGGGTGTCTGAAATTTAAAGAAAGAGGAGGAGATGAGGTTACAGATGTGGAAGACTGATTCCCAGAAAGGCACTCTGTGCAGCACCAGAATCAAATGCAATAACACTAGATAATATGAACACTCATCCAGTTGCAAAAAAAAATAAATAAACACTGGTAGACCAGGTGTGGGCAGTTAGGGGGAGAGTGGCTCCGTGAAAAAATAATGTGCAGAAAGAAGCCGCAGGAGGTGTTTTAAACAATGTTATAGCAGCCCTATAAATTTCAAAGAGAACATCAAGATGAATTATATCAATGTTGCCTTTCATGTTTAAAATATTTAAAAGCAATAAATTATTTTTTTCTGAATTTAGGAGGAAAACACTTGTTATGCAAAAGCATTAGTTCTTTCATTTATTAACTTATAATGAAATAATATAGAGCCACACTTTGAACCAGCAACCATGAACACATATTAGGACATTTAATTATACAGTAATATGTCCTGTACAGAACAGAAAATTAATAACTTAAGTTGAAGCAATTATCTAACAATAATAATAGCAACAATGACAGAATTATATGTTCCTTCAGAGTGCTTTAGAGTGTAGGAACTGGAAACACTCATTTAATCTGAAGAGTTCTATTGTTTATTTTCTATGGTAGTTTTTATTTTTAGCTGCCTGATTTTTCATGGAAGGTTTTAATTAATTCCTTTTACTGTTTTATAAATCTTTCTCTTAAGTACAGTTTTAGATAACACTGCAATTCAAATCTCTGAGTACTTTGAAGGTTTCCTTTTTCCTTCAACACTTTTAAAACACATAAGTTCCACTGTGAGAGATCCAAAAAAAGCAATATAAATAGCTTAGCAATTTTGGACCTTCTTTGGGTTAAAAGAACCACAACATTGCCAGTTTCAAACCGGCTTCTCACCCCACTTTGTGAGGTAGGGGATTAAAAAACAAACCACACACACACACATCTACTATCTTAGTTCTTTCAGGCTGCTATAACAAAAATACCATAAATTGGGTGGCTTAAACAACAGACAGTGATTTCTCACAGTTCTGGAGGCTAGGAAGTGTCAGGGCAGGGTGCCAGCATGGCTGAATGTCTGGTTCAGTTGCTGACTTCTTACTGGGTCCTCACATGGTCTTTCCACATGGTAGAGGGGTGAGGGAGCTCTCTGGGCATCTCTTTTAAAAGGTACTAATCATGAAGACTCCACCTTCCTGACATAATCACTAATCCTAATTACCTGCCAAAGGTCACATCTGCTAACATCACTTTGGAGGGTTGGATTTCAACATATGAATTTGGGGAGACACAAACATTCAATCCATACATAACACACACACACACGCACACCTTATAGCTTTTTTCAAACTCAATGAGATTTAGAGCAATTCACTGTCTATTCTTTAGATTTCATTGCAATAAAATGCCCTCATAATTTACTTTCATTTTTATTCTGAATTAAAAACAAGCTTTCTATCTGAAACATCTTGCATTGTGCTAACCCAGGTCTTGAGAGAATATTTTCAAAGCGGTTCAATATATTCTAAGCTGAAATTCTTTTCTGACTTTCTAAAGAAAATATTTCCTTCATTTACACTATTAAATTTCTCCTACCTTTTTTGCTGATCCACACTCACATTGGGTTTTGGGAAGAACATCACTACACACACAAGATAGCACCTTGTTATATCCATCTGGATTTCCTTGGGTGAAGTAGAAGCCCCCTTGTCCCACACAACCAAGACCGCAGCTAGGTGAACTGAATTTTGAATGAGCTGAACTCAACAGGACAAAAAAGACAAAAGGATTATTGTTCTACACTGTTCACTATGATCAATGCCCTCTATCGACACTGTAATCAAGTAAACTGCACAATTTCAGGGCTGACCAGGAATCTGAGAGGATGAGGGTTAGGTGAGATAAAGGCTTAGAAATCCAACCGAGTTGCAGAAATAGGCCTGGAATGGGTAATTAGCTAATAATCCAATGTCATATAATGTTAAAAGCTTAGTCTTTGACGTCAAGCCTATATTCAAGTCCTAGCCATACATGTTGGTGGGTGTTTAATCTTCAAAATGTTATTAATTTTTTCTGACATTGTCAAGTGGGGATAATGGTCTTACGTTAGAGAGTTGTAAGGATAAAAAAAAACAATTTTCATGTAAGGTATTTAGCATAAGGGACTGGATTATGTTTTTGTTGGCCCACTTTGTAGAGAATGGATCTCAGTTAATACTTAAAACAGTCCTGTGAGGTAGGCTCTATTATTACCACCTCTGTGTTATAAACAGATAAATGGAAGCACAGAGAGTGAGAGCAAATTGCTCAAGGGCACAGAGCTAGTCAGAGTCAGAGACAAAATTTAAACCCAAGCACAATGTGGCTCTGGAGTCCATCCTAACCACTATATTAAACTTTGCTCATAGTTCTTTGTCCTGAAATGTCTGTTGAAATAGAAGTTAAAGCTGTGATTAGAATCAGTCTGTAGGTAGGGGACCTGGGTGGCTCAGTCAGTTAATGATCTGACTTCAGTTCAGGTCATGATCTCACAGTTTGTGGGTTCGAGTCCTGTGTCAGGCTATGTGCTGACAGTTCAGAGCCTGGAGCCTGCTTCAGATTCTGCGTCTCACTCTCCTTCTGCCCCTCCCCAGCTTGCACTCTGTCTCTGTCTCTCAAAAATAAATAAACATTAAAAAAAAAAAAGAATCAGTCTGTAGGTAGAAAAGAGGACATAGCAATAGTGGTACCAGGCAGAAGTCAACTTTAGCACCCAAATAGGCAATATGTGCTGTTCTGGGTGATGTATCCATATAAGAATGGACATCAGACAATGGGCCAAGAGCTAGCAGGAAAGGCTAGAAGAATCTTTGGGTCAGCCAACATCTCCCCAGTATCCAGCTCTCAAAAAATAAGACTTCAAACCAGTGTATAGACATGAACAATGCTTCAACTATAGGATATGAAGGAAGAGACCTTCCCTTCATTGCCCTAAATCCTAAGTCCAATTGGTGGGGGAAATGACTTGGTGCACATAAGATAGCTATAGACTTCAAAGAAAGAGAATCAAAGCAAGGACTGGCACCATCAATTCCAGGGCATTATCCTTAATATGGCAAGAATTATTGCAACCTTTCCCAACAGCAGCAGGAGATTTTATACTTTCCACTGGTTAGCACTTGATAGTTACAGATGTAGGATATTAGTCTGGATATGCTTGGCTGAGTGTGCTTAATAGCAATACAACCAGAGGCTCCAAATGAGACACAAAATATTATGCTGTCTTTGTCTTCTTTTTTTCTAAACCTCTGAGTGCCTATACCCTTTTACACAACCCCCACCTTCTCTTCTTAAATTGTACAACAGCTTGAAACTATAAAGTTATAACTAAACTTCCTTTTACTACAGTTCTGACCTCTCACAAGGTTGTTTCCTTCAATAGCTTATTGTATATATGGCAAAACAATTCCAGGATCAGGTTGTGTCTGGTTTCCCTCATATAGTCAAGCTGATATTGAGATTCTCCCTTGATTACCTGGAAAGGGGCTAGAAAAACAGCCGCCAAACTGGACATCTTTACCCAATTTAGATTTAGATCTATGCTATTCGTCTCCATTCCTTTCTTCTCCCTTCATCTCGTATTCTTTTCTCTCCCCAGATTCCTCGAGATAGGACTCACCAACACTACCAGCTGATTAACACACACTTTTTCCTGTTCCCTGTAGGGCAAACAAGCTGTGGGCAGTCAGCACCAAAACTGAGGACAGCTCCTTTCCCTGGGGCTTCCTAGCGTGGTTCCCAGTTGTGGTTTTACTGCAGGACTTTAGTTGGTAGCTAGGAGGTTCTCCAAATCTCCCACCCTCACAGTGGCTTTTAATATCAGAGTCTGACTGAACTATTAAGTTTATCTGCTATAATATTTTCAGAGCTCTCAAGGTCTAGTGGTAGATAAATAGAGTCAGTAGAGGCTCACAGGAAATGTTTCATCCAGTCTTAAGTTAGCACTTACAAATCAAAGACTCTCCACTGCTGTTTTCTAATCTAATAAATCTCAGATGGTTGCTTAGGTACACTTACAATAATGGAAGGGGGTGGGAAAAGAATAATAACCTCTGCATCAGTATGAGTCCATCCTGGTCTGAGTTGAATATGCTAGGTTGAGCTCCTGGAATACCTACCTCACTGCCTCTAGGGCCTCACTAGGTTTTGTTGATACTTCTATAAACTTCCAAAATGTCAGGATATATACTTCCAGTACTGTTTGGACATACCTTAGAAGCTTAAACTAGCAATTCTAGAGTTATTTGAGCATGTATCAGGACATACCCCACTTTTTTTGGTATATTTTAGACAGTCTCTGGCATTCCCATCTCAGGTTTATATGTCCTCTGTGGGCAACCACAAGTGACTGAGTTGTAATGTGGTTCAGAAGCAAGGGATGCTACATTTGGGGGAGTCCATATTCCCTGGAGAAGCTTAAGGAGCCAGTTAAGACTCCTCAGGTAAAAAGAGACACTAGAAGATACTCTGGTTTGGGAACACTAGCTATAACACAGAGTATTGGGTTGTTGCTGAGTGATCACTAGATTATCCAACCTACCTGCCCTAGCTCATGGAAAAATGTAGGACCAGAAATGCCACCTAGGTAAAAAAAGTTTCTCCTATGTGAATTGTACTAATCATGTCAATATTCTCCATACATGCAATGATAACTCCTGTATGTGTCAAAATTACTTGAAGTAATGATGTCTTGAATGTTCTACCAACTCAGCTGGGTTTCCAACATGAAACCTTCTATAATCTCAGGCATGAGGAGGGAGGGCAGGAACTAGTGAAAGTATATTCATGGGAACTGACTGACTACAGACAAAGTCTTGGCCAGAGTAGCTGAACACATTTATTTTGGAATTATAAGTGTATAGATGTCAAGTGATACTCCGCCAGATTTGATCTCTATTTGAAGTCCCTGTGAACCCCAGAAAGAGTAGACACATGGATTTAGAGCTCAAGACCAAAGCCAGAGCTCCAATTCAATCCCTCATAACATCCACAAAACAAAGATAACTTTCCAAAATCTGACAGGGCCAAGAAATTTCTTGAAAATCCTAAGTGGATTTGCAGAATCTGTCAGTCAACTAATACTACAATAATACTACATAACAAATATCCACAAAACATCACTGACATACAACAATAAGCACTTATTTAGCTCATGCAATGCAAATTGACTGGAGGTTAGCTAATTCAGATTGGACTTGGCTGGACAGTTCTGTTCCACACGTCTCTCAACATTCTCCTGAGACTAGCAATAGTCTGGGAATGTTCTCATAAATATAGCAGAAGCACAAAAAAGCAAGTGGATACATACAAATACTCTTAAGGCCTAAGCCTGCAACTGGCACATGGCACTTACACCTGATGCTATTGACCAAAACAAGCCTCAGAACCAATCCTAGAGTCACGAGATGGGGAAATAAACTGTAGGCCTTTAACAGGAGAAATGGAATAGTTACATGGCAAAGAAGAGAAGTACAGGGAATGTGATCTGCCACAAAGGTGATCAACGAGCACACCAAATGAGAAGCTGACCTTAATGAGACTTCTGCACAGATGTGACAATTACTAGCAGACCTGTTGTCCTAAGTCAGGGTTGCTTCTGCAAAATGCATTCCTTTCATATGACACCAGTCCTTTGTTACTACTGACTCCAGAGCAAGAAGAATGAATATTTAATCAAATATTATCTGGTCAAGGCATATCTTCCAAAATAGCTCTTTAAGAATGAAATGGTGTTCATCCTTCCCCTGAAACATTAGTCTTTAAATTCACTTAGCATACCACTAATATATGTGAATGAGTAAAAATATCCCAAACGCCTTATACATCTTTTATTACCTGAACACACAGTGTACTCACTAGTTATTATACAATAATTACATGGAAAATAAACAAGCTCTCTGTCTTTGCCAGGCTTTGACAATCTGACCATCTGGGTGTGGATAGAATGAACTTTGAAATTTCTCTTCAGGGATTTCCAAATGCATTAAATTCTCAGTAGGTTTGGCAGTTAATTGTAGAAGTGATTGTGTTATGACTACCAAGTGAGAAATCTAGGTCTATCATTTGGCTACATAGAAATTATTATAAAATTAAAAGCAATTCAGTAGGGTCTTGGCAACTTAATGTCATATCCTTGAATTTTGAAAAGGGTATGAATCCATTTAAACTGGCTTTCTTGAGTATGATTTTCTAGAATCATAGAGGAATTAAGACAACCCTTGCCATTTTTTTGATTTTTGGATCATACCTTAAAGATTGTTCTGTGTCTTCACAAACTTTCTTACTTGTTTTTCTCTTTTATGTGTCTTGCCAGAATATTTTATCTCAGAATATTTAACCAAGTGCAACTCAACAGCTGTTCTCAGTTAATATCTTCAGGTTAAATCAGTACACATACTACAAACTAAAACCTGCTTGGGGTGTTTGTTTTTAAAGTCAGTAAGTGCATGCACAGCTTTGAGACTTATATTCTCACCCCCCCCCACCCCAGCATTCTCCAAATAATCAGGATGTTCCAAGGAGATCAGGCAGATCATTGTACTTGGAAGAGAGTATAGATTTCAAAGACATAATCATCATTAAGGAAAATTATGCTGCATATTGTGTTGATTACCTGGATTGCCAATGACTGTTACTAGAAAATGGGTCTGCCTGTGTAACTGTAAACACATCTAGACATCATTAAATTTCATTCACTAGTAACCCCCTTTATTTTTCTAAACAAGGCCATGTCACTTAGTTTTAAGGACATATTTCAAAATATTTTCTCTATCACGGCAGCTAACAAATATAATCTGACCCTATATGGCTAAACTATATGAAGGCTATTGTGACATTTTAATATTTGCTAAAGTAAGGAGATAGGCCATCAAAAAATTCCACAGGACATTTGTGACAGTGCAACCAGAAGGCACAGTCATCACATGAACTCATGAACTCTGTTCCCACTGGCCTAGACCAGTGGCCTTCACACTTTTTTGACCAGGACATACTGTAAAATACACATTTAACATCACAACTCAATATACATACTCACATCCTCAAACACACACACATAACTGAAATAACAGTTTCAGGAAATGGTACTTGACCTCACTACATATGATACACTCTGATATTTTGCTTCTCTTATATTTCATTATGTTTCCAAATGCTAATGGCAGTGTACTGAAAATGATTTCATAGCCTACTAATAGATGTGGACACCTGTTAGAATATTGGAGGAGTTGAGCCTTTGTGGATGTCAAAGTCCAGGTTCCCTGGAAATCGGACCCCAAGGCAAAGCTTTAGGGCTTTGGAAGTTTTATCTCAGGAAAGCAAGAGTGAGAGGAAAAGGAAGTGAGTCAGGGAAAAAGAACACATACAAAATGGTGCATTGCCAAGCTGGCCACAGCTCCATAGGAAAGCACAGCTGGTTACTCAGTCACAAAGGACGGACATCTCCAGCATGTCTGTATGGAGCCCTTTTTGGAAAGTGGAGGAGGAAGGCAAGCTCTTTCCCATGGGTATTCTCCTCTTGGTCAAAATTTGCCCCTCAAATTCCCTCCCCCCACATTTCTGGATTGTGTCGCCCAGTTCTTGCAGGCAGAATCTCTTCTAGTAAGGTCAGACCCCATGCCAATGCTTCTGGGGAAGAGATGGAAGAGATGCTGACATCCAGATCTTACCCCTAAGGGAGACTGAAATAACCTGAGATGAAGGGATGATTATGGCAGCTGGTTTTTAAGACCCTGGAGATGACACAAGTTGGCACTGTTCTCTCGCCAGGAAGTGGAAGGAGCAGCCGAGGCCCAGGAGTCATGTAGAGCTGAGCACATCTGGGAAGCCCCCAAATCAGGCCACTATTTTGGGGAAAACAGATTGTAGAGTTAGGAAGCCTAAGTTCATATCCCTCTACCTCCACTTCCCATATATGTGGTATCTGTGTAAATTGTTTTACCTCTTTGATGGATGATATTAATAACCTTGCAGAGCTGCTATAAAAACTAGAGATAATATAGAATTCACTCCAAAAAGGACTTTTATATCTTTTGTTAGACTTATTAATAGATAGCTTATATTTTATGCTACTATAAATGGTATCTTTTTTCTTTTTAATACAATTAAATTTATGTACAGCAAGCTTGCTAAGCTTTTGTTAATTTTAATATTTTATCTCTAATTTTTTATTCTCTATGCAAAGAATCATTATCTGTTAATGATACTTTTGCTTAGTACTTTCCAATCTTAGTGCTTTTTCCCCTCTGTATTTTACTTTCTGTGCTAGCTAGAGCCTTCAGTACTACATTGAATACAATTACAAAAACAGGCACACTTGTCTTATTCCTAATATTGAAAGGAAAACTTTCTGTGTTTCATTATTTAGTTTATTTGGCTTATGTGCTGCAGGCTTTTTAAAAATTCAATTTAATTTTAAAAAATAAATAAAATTAAATTTAATTCAAGAATGACAAACACCTTTTTATTTCTAGTTTTTTTTCAAGAATGGATGCTGAGTTCTATCAATTCATTTTTTTCAGTATGTATTGACACATTATTTGTTTTATCTGTTAATGTGGAGAATGACATTGATTTTTCTATTTTTTTTAACCTTGCATTTCTAGGATAAACACAACTAAATATCTATGATGGATTATTTTTTTAACATAGCTGAATTGGCTTTGCTAATTATTGTATCTATGCTCCTGAATGATATTCACCAGCAATTTTTCTTTCTTCCACTGCCCACATCAGATTTGGGGGGTCAAAGTTACACTAGCACCATAAAATGAGTTGGGAAATATTTCCTCTTTTACTCTATTTTGAAATAGTTCGTGTAAGATTGAAAATATTTGTTCCTTGAATGTTTGGTTGGGCTCCGTGATATAACCATCAAAAGCCTGGAGTTTTCTCTGTGGGAAGATCTTCAACTACCTGTCAATTTCCTTAGTGGTCAGATAACTTTTCATGTGTTCCTTCTCTATTTGACTCCATTTCATTAAGTTATATTTTCCTAGGATTTTATCCATTTCATATAAATTTTCAAATTAACTGGCATAAAGTTGTTCATACTATCCTTTTATTAACTCCTTAATTCTGGCGGTTACAGCCCCTTTTATGTTCTTCAAATTGTTTAGTTGGAACAGTTCTTTTTTCTTCATCAATCTTGTCAAAATTTGTCAATTTTATTAGACTTTCCAAACAACTAAGATTTTGTTCGTCCATGTTTATTTCCATTACATTAATTTTGGCCCAAGTCTTCATCATTTCCTTTCTTCCAGATTCTTTGCATTTATTCTGCTCTTCTTTGCTGATCCTCTTAATACATCACTCATTAGCTTTCAATCTTTGTTTTTGTTTTGATATAATCATTAAAAGCTAAAATTTCTTTCTAACTGCTGCTTTATCTCCATCTCATAAGTTGTGATAGCAGTATTTTCACTATCACTCCATTCTAAATGTTTTCTAAACAAATATTTTCTTTGATTGTGACTTAATGTATTTTTTAATTTCTCTCTATATGGGGTTTCATTGATTATCTTTTGGTTATTGATTTCTAACTTAACTTCACTGTGTTCAAAGAACAATACAGAACATTGAAGATTACTGAGATTTTAGTATATGGCCAATTTTTGCAAATGTCCTTTTTGTTCTTATACGTAATGTATATTAAGCATTGCATGGGCATGTTTTTATACATGCCCATTAGGACATGATTTTTAATCATATTGCTTAAATCTTCATTTTTCTTACTGTATTCCTGTCTGTACCACCACTCAGTTTCTGAAAAGTATATTAAAATCTTCTACAATTGTGAACTTATTTCTTTATTAGGTCTGTCAATTTGTTTTATTCATTTTGATATATTTCATCAGGTACACACAGATTTTAAATTATTATATTTTCCTAGTGAATTAAATATTCTATTACTAAGAAGAGATTAATTATGCTTTATACTTTAAAGTACATTTTGTGTGACATAAAAATAGCTACAGCATCTTTCTTTTGGCTAGACTTTGCCTGATACATTTTTCCATCTTCTTTTGTTTTATCATCCAGTCTAATAACCTTTATATTTTAGGTAAAGCATTTCCTTTACATGTATATTTTTTTTTGTAATTGACATTTTTACTTATATCTGCTATCTTAATTGGTGTTTTCTATGCATTCTGCTTTTTCCATATTCCCTTTCCCTCTCATTTCTTATCTTTTAAAAATTGATTATTTTTTCTCACTTCTATTTTCCTTTAGCAGTTTAAGTTGTGTACTGCTTCTATTCCTTTACTGGTCTTCCTAGAAATTACAGCATATATGCCATAAAAATAAATGTCTTTACCTCCCGCACAACACAATTTTAACTTCATTCATTTCCCTTCCAACTTAAGTTTGGTTGTTTTCTAGTATTTTAGCTTTGCTATTTCAGCATTTTGGTTTTAACCTACTTCTCATCCCTATCTCTAAGTTTACCAATATCTTTGCTCACTATTTCTTACGAAATCTCAGATTCTCCATCTAGAATCATTTACATCATTGCCTAAATATATCCTTTAGAAATTATCTTAATGATAATCTTTTGGAAGTAATATTGATACAGGTTTGCCTGAAAATGTTATTTTGCCTTTGTTTTCATAGGATATTTTTACTGAGTTAAGAATTTCTAATTTTTGTTACATTCACACAGTGAAATACTAGTGAGCAATAAAAAGGAACAAGCTATTGATTCATCCAAGAACCTGGGCAAATCTATAGAGAATTATTCTTAGTGAAAAAGCCAACTGCAGAATGTTAAATACTGCATGATTCCATTTACATAATACTCTTAAAATGACAAAAGTATAGAAATGGAGAACATACCAGTGGTTGCTAGGGCTTAAATAGTAAGTGGAGGGTGGGAGGAAGTGGGTGTGACTATAAAAGGGCAATATGAGGTGTCCTTGCAGAGATAGAACTGTTCTCTACCTTGACTTCAATGTCAACATCATGGTTGTTGCTATTGTACATAGTTGTACAGATTTATAATATCTCACCATTGAGATAAACAAAGTAAAATGTACAAGGGATCTCTCTGTAGCATTTCTCACAACTGCATGTGAATCTACAATTATGTCAAAATTAATGTTTAATTTAAAACTGACTTTAAAATATATTATGCATGCATTATGTATGATTCCATTTATAGAAAGTTAAATACAGCTGCACATTAAATTAAATTCTTCATTGGCAATTATTTTCACTGGCTTCTGGCTTCCATTATTGCCATAAGAAATCAGCTATCAACCATCAACCATCTCTTATTAGTGATCCATTTGCTCCTTCTGACTACCTTACAGATACTTTCTTTGTCTTTTGTGTTCTCTGGTTTCAAGCTAACGTGTTTCAGTGAACATTTCTTTTTAAATATCTGCTTTGGATTCATTGGTTTTATGTATCTGAGTAATTATGTCTTTAAACAATTCTGGAAAAATTTCCCATTCTCTGTATTATCTTTTTATAAAATGCCAGTTAATCTTGTAGTAGATATCTCACTCTCCTTTGTGTCTCTTACTCTTTTCCATATGTTCCATATATTTGTCTCTAAGTGGGGCAGGCAGCATTTTCCAGTTCACCTTTATACTGAGGGCAAAGTGCTCTTGTCCCAGCTTTCTAAAAGAGGCTCCTTTATTAGACTTCACACCTGAGTTTTGTGTCCTGTCTCATAACTCTGTGAGAAAGCTGAAGGTTACTAGGTCATTAAATATCCTCCAGACAGAATGAAAATCTAGAGGTAGCCTAGCTCTCTGGATTTTTATCTTCACCTGTCTTGATTTGAGCCTGATAATTCCTTACTTCTGCATACCTGGCCCACCATATTATAAGAAACAAAAGGTAAAAATATTCATGTAAATTTTCAGGTACAGATAAGGCATTTGATAAAGAGTACCTGTTACTATTGTTCAATGTCATTCTCGTAGCCTAACTAGCCTGTTACCTTCTTTTCCTCATGGAATCATCATGTATTGTAATCAAATTAGATATTTTTAAATCAGTTTTTAAACCAATTCTTCATTGGTTTTTCTATTAATAGAATGCCAAGGCTAAGTTCTGAATTCTAGTAATTTGAACCAGAAAAGCAAAAAGCCATAGTCACTTCGAAACAGCACACCTGTATCCCGTGAACATAAGGGAAGGGAAACAAAAATAATATAAAAACAGGGAGGGGGACAAAATAGAAAAGACTCATAAATATAGAGAACTAACTGAGGGTTGCCGGAGGCATTGTGGGAGGGGGGATGGGCTAAATGGGTAAGGGGCATTAAGGAATCTACTCCTGAAATCATTGTTTCACTATATGCTAACTAATTTGGATGTAAATTTTAAAAAATAAAAACAAAAAAAAAGCCATAGTAATACATGTGTTCCAAGGCTCTCTAATAAGGCAGGAAAAAGGAACCAGCTCCACTGACTTTAGATTTAAAAACAATACCTTTTATCATGCAAAATACAGTGAAGAGTTGAAAAAACAAAGACAAAACAAAAAACTAAACACAGATCAAATTATGCAGCAAATTTCTTCAGGAAAAGAAAATAAAAGACCTATTTTTCAAGTCATAAATTTTATTTGATTAATATAAAATAAAATGAGTTTCATGGCTGTGTACCTGTATCTGATCAAAACTCCAATGTTGGTGAATGTTGCTGTCTCTGTCTGGAGGAATGGGAAAGAGGTTTGATGCTGGAATTTCAGAAGTTCTAAAGCAGACAGGGTCACTGTAAGGATACATGAAAGTCGTCATAATTCTAAATCACAAAAGTAAATATGAACATGCCTAAATGCCAATATCTCCTTACTATCATCTCTTGCCAAGTTTCTACTGACAGAACTAATTAAAGGAAAAGTGACATTTTTCCACATTTATCTCATTGGCAAAATATCAACCATATGACTTGCTTTTGAACTGTCAAGAATGGCAACATTTAACACTTCTCAAGGGAATATGTCAAAGAAAGACCCAAACTGCTACTTAATGCTATTACCCCTTTTCAGATGTGAAGCTATGATTCCAAGGACAGCAGTATGTTAAGAATGGCACATCTGTAAAAACAGAATCAATCATGATAGAACAGTTCTTTTATTTATTTGTTGGGTTTTGACCAGATATGTTATATGGATCAAAGTTACTGAAACCCTAAACTCTTAACAGCTCTGAATTATGAAACAGTAGTTAACTACCCTATGGAAAGATATAAACATTTATGAGCACTTGGATATTTCCTCACAAGTACAAGAATCATAAGGAAAGAGAGCTTGGGGTCATGTAAGGTGCATCCCCATTCTCAACTGAGAGATAGGTGGTAAAAGGAGGGGAAATAAGCCAGTCAGGAGACAGTTTGGAGTTAGTGCAAAGTGTACAGGACCAGTTGTTTGCAAGTTCCCAAAACCAGCCCCAGGAGAGGAACTGATAACTGAACTAGTGGAGATCAAAAGAATGAGGAGGCAGGCTTCAGACACCTGCCTGGCATATGTGTGAACTTTATTCTAGAGTATCAAAATGCAAAGGCAGGACCAGGACACCCTGTACAATCTGGAATAGTTACAGGGGGATAAATATTGGTAACTGGATTGGACACTAATATGAGTCACACTAAGGCAAGAGCACTAATTATGCATAATTATATTAAAATTTTGAGCAGATATAATTGCTGAGTTTGCTTTACACCTGAATCATGTGCTGATGTTTAGAGAATTTGAATCATGAGCCATAAAGACTCACAGTTAATCTTAGTTCCAGAACCAAAGTAGAAATACTGTATTTTACGAGAGAGAAAAAACCCTTTTCATTTAAAAGATTTTTCTCATCTTTACCTATAATATAAATTGAAAGCCAAACCAGGAACCAGAAAGTATTCTCTAAAGCATGATTTTCAACATACAATGAAGTCTTTAGCTTTTTACTCTCTAGCACTGTGTACTGTTGAGCCAACAGTATTATAAAACCATTCAGCTTAATAGAACAAATAGGAGCTGATACCTATTGTGTGCCAGGAAGTTTTCACCAAACAGACGAATAAAACATGGAACTTAGTATTGGAGCAAACATTCTTTATCAACAGGCCATAAAGCCTCGAAGAGGAGCCTTGTATAATTTCTTACTTTTAGTATTGAGTGTGTGTGTCCATGTGGCTCTAGACATTTAGACACCAGGCAGGGGCTCCATAAATGTTGCTGAATGAAAAAGTACCACTTATTTGGCCCATATATTAGTTTTCTATTGCTGCTGTAACAAATAACCACAAATTCACAGGCTTAAAATGATACTCACTATCTTGAAATTCTGTGGGTCAGAGGTGCAGGCATAACATCTCTCAAAATATCTCTACTCAGAGATCATAAAGCAGACATCAAGGTATTAGCTGGGCTGGGACTTTATCTAGAAGTTCTGAGGAAGGTTCCACTTTGAGGTAGAATTCATTTCCTTGTTAATGTAGGACTAAGATTCTCATTTCCTTGACATGTGGTTCATCATCAACCCGCCAATAGCACCTCAAATCTCTGATTTACTCTTCTGCTACAAGGCAGAAAGATGTCTGCATTTTTAGGGTTTGTGTGATTAGATCAGGCCAGCCCCAGATAATTCAGGATAGTATCCCTATTTTAAGACTAGCTGATTAGCAACCATTACATTTGCGAAGTCCCTTTTTCTATGTAGCATAACATTCACAGGAGCAGCATCAGAGGGCCAAAATGTTCTGTCTACTGCAAATCATTTGATTCCAAGTGGTATAAATGGTAGTTTAAACCAAAAGGGACTTACTAACTGGGAAGTTAAGGAATGATGCTGCCTTTATCATGGATGAAACCATGCCTGAAGATTTAGATCTTAGACTCCGTCTCTAAGCTTTGTCGCCTTCTAGGTATGGGGAGAATGGCCTCATTTTCTCCTACTACAGATTGATTTACTTCAATTCCTATTTTGTATCCTCCCAGATTAGTGACCCACAGAAAAGAGGAACTTCTTTATTCTAATGTCCAATCAGACTTTCATGTTTTGGACTCTGAATTTAAGCAGATGAATGGATAAAGAAGATGTGGCATATATATATACATATATACATATATGTATATATATATATATATATATATATGCATGCAATGGAGTATTACTCAGCAATAAAAAATAATGAAATCTTGCCATTTGCAACTACATGGATGGAACTAGAGTGTATTGTGCTAAATGAAATTAGACAGAGAAAGACAAATATCATATGATTCACTCATATGAGGAATTTAAGATACAAAACAGATGAATATAAGGGAAGGGAAGGAAAATAATATAAAAACAAGAAGGGGGACAAAACATAAGAGACTCTTAAACACAGAGAACAAAATGAGGATTGCTGGAGGGATTGTGGGTGGGGGATGGGCTAAATAAGTAAGGGGCATTAGGGAAGACACTTGTTGGGATGAGCAGTAGGTGTTACACATAGGGGATGAATCACTAGAATCTATTCCTGAAATCATAGCACTATATGCTAACTAAATTGGATGGAAAGAAGGAAAGAAAGAAAGAAAGAAAGAAAGAAAGAAAGAAAGAAAGAAAGAAAGAAAGAAAGAAAGAAAGAAAGAAAGAAAGAAAGAAAGAGAAAGAAAAAGAAAAAAAGAGAAAGAAAGAAAGATTTAAATCCACAAAAGACACACTCTTAGGGGCGCCTGGGTGGCTCAGTCGGTTGAGCGTCCGACTTCAGCTCAGGTCATGATCTCGCGGTCCGTGAGTTCGAGCCCCACGTCAGGCTCTGGGCTTATGGCTCGGAGCCTGGAGCCTGCTTCCGATTCTGTGTCTCCCTCTCTCTCTGTCCCTCCCCCATTCATGCTCTGTCTCTCTCTGTCTCAAAAATAAATAAACGTTAAAAAAAAAAAAAAGACACACTCTTAGATTTGGTGGTGTTGAAACCCAGTGGTGAGAACCACATCTGCCTCAGATGTGATATCAGAGTCAATGTTTAAGAATGATGGCACAGTGAAGAGCAGCACCAGAAGTAATGTAAGGTGGTGGAAAGTGCATGGGTCTGCAAGGCAGACCTGCCTCAGGGCTTGGATCTGCCACTGCTGACTGCTGACTTTGGGCAAACCATATGATTCAGCTGGACTGTAATTTTTTCAATGTATAATTAAGTCAGAAGGACCTATAGTGACCATTCGACCTCCAATTCCCTCTGTATCCTTAATTTAAAAGTCACTGAAGGTACACATGCACCCCAATGTTTATAGCAGCACTACCAACAATAGCCAAATTATGGAAAGAGCCCAAATGTCCATCAACTGATGAATGGATAAAGATGTGTTGTGTACATATATATATATATACACACACACAAACATACACATACATACAGTGGATAACTACTCAGTGATGAAGTGGAATGAAATCTTGCCATTTGCAACAACATGGATGGAACTGGAGGGTATTGTGCTAAGCCAAATAAGTCAATCAGAGAAAGACAGATATCACATGATTTCACTCACATGTGGGATTTGAGAAATTTAACAGATGATCATAGGGGAAGGGAAGGAAAAATAAGATAAAAAAAAGAAAGAGAGAGGCAAACTATAAGAGACTCTTAAATACAGAGAACAAACTGAGGGTTGATGGGGAAGGGGGAAGGAAATGGGTGATGGGCATTAAGGTGGGCACTTGTTGAGATGAACACTGAGTGTTTATGTAAGTGATGAATCACTGACTTCTACTCCTGAAGCCAAGACTACACAGTGTGTTATCTAACGTGAGAAAGAAAGAAAGAAAGAAAGAAAGAAAGAAAGAAAGAAAGAAAGAAAGAAAGAAAGAAAGAAAAAGAGAAAGAGGAGTTAATGGGAAGGTGGTTGGTTCTCATTCATGCTAATACCATAATAACTCATTCTGATACTGAGACCCACTATATCCCTCAAAGCACTCTGGGTCTTGACCTCTCCTGACTCTTAACTTCTTGCTCCTCTATAGTAGTTCTGTGGTACCCCATCTATAACCCCTTTATCAGCTAGTGTATCTACTACCCAGCCTCTGTGTGTGCTGCATCTAACAGCTTATACCTGCAACTTTCTCTAGCACATTGCCCTTGGCTGATTGGGATATCTCATTCAGGGATGCCTGGGAGGTTTCAGTGTCCCCCACTTGAGATAGCCAATGATTGACTGATAGGGAGGTATATATACACCTCCAAGCCAAATGTAGACTTTACCTAAGACCACATCTTTGCATAGCTCTTTGCTCTTAGCTATACCACTCCCCTCAGTTCCTTACAAGTTTTCCTGAAGAGCAACCCCTCAATAAACCATGGGCACTTCAATTCTTGTGTCAGGCTCTGCTTTTAGAGAACTTACCTAAAATACTTTCTAACTCTAACTGCCTTACTGTCCCACCCAAATTCTCATTTTTGCTTACCTCAGCCAGAGTTCATTTCTGTTGCCTAACAATCAAAGAACTCCAGCTAATACCCTTAAAAACAGGAAAGGAGAGAAAAGGAGAGAGTGCTTCATGATCACAACACTACTAGGGCCACATAAAGTGGAAAAAACAGGTTGTGGTGAGAAAACTAGTTATTTTTTGAGTGTCTTAAATCCCTGACTAGTTTGTATGATCCAAGACAGCAAGAACCATGCTTGCTAGCTAGTCACCTTTTTTGAATCTTCCACAGCATGTAGCACAAGTCCTTGAACAAAGCAGATGTTTAATAAATATGAATCAATCAATTTCACAAAGGTAAATTCCCCAAAGTGCTTATTCCATCAAAAGACAATGTGAAAACAGATCAATTGGAAAGGAATGACGGTGTTTTTCTTACATGGATCATATTAATTACAACTAATATTTACCTAGTAAACTATAGTTTGCAAAGCATGTCTACGTACATTGTTCAATTTACTCATTTCAGCAATCATGTAAGGTGAGTTTTAATAACAGCCTCACTTTACAGATGAGCCTCAGAGAGGCAGAGATTTGTCCAAATGGCATAGATAGTAAACATTTAACAAGAACATCTGCTCCAAATCCTGTATTTCTTCTTCTGAGTTAAGATCTCCCTGGCAAAGGGGGACACACACACACACACACACACACACACACACACACACACACACCTGGTCTTGTATTTTTCCAGAAAGGACCTTATGCTTGGTGTTCTTGGAACCTGAGATTGAAAAGAGTGACTAGGCTGTGGAGAAAACAAAGTGTGAGGTGTCTGCAGTCTGTCACTTCTTTCAAAAAAAGAGATTAATAGCAGCATAAAGAAAAGCCACAAGATGCCTGAATGATGTGTGAAAGACAGCAGGATGAGGCAATCAGAGGTATATGAAGAAGCAAGGAAGACTTTGCCCCATTCACAGATCTGAGTCAGATGTTATTGTTATTCTCCTCTAATTCCTGGCATCTATTGTTTCAAGTGTTGAGCACTTTGAGTTTCTTCTCCTAGAAAAAAGCAAAGCCCATCCAGTTTCTCTTCAATTAGAAAGTTTCACTCACATCCTTTAAAACATAATTAATCAGGGTGGTGTGTGGCCACTTCCAAACCAGGAACCAAAACTTTTCCTTTAACCACTAGGAAAACCTCTCCAACCCAGGGAGAGAGCTCTCCTTGCTCATTCTCAATGCCAAAAAGCAGAGAGTGAGAACAGGTCGTCTGTCTAAAGTCTACAGGTATCATGTGTTCTAGATACAGGTATCTAGTCCTCGAGGTCCGAGAAAACACAGGTCATCTGTCTAAAGTCTACAGGTATCGGGGCGCCTGGGTGGCTCAGTAGGTTAAGCGTCCGACTTCAGCTCAGGTCATGATCTCGCGGTCCATGAGTTCGAGCCCCGTGTTGGGCTCTGTGCTGACAGCTCAGAGCCTGGAGCCTGTTTCAGATTCTGTGTCTTCCTCTCTCTCTGACCCTCCCCTGTTCATGCTCTGTCTCTCTCTGTCTCAAAAATAAATAAACGTTAAAAAAATAAAACAAAATAAAAATAAAGTCTACAAGTATCATGTGTACTAGATACAGGTATCTAGTCCTCAAGGTCCAAGAAAACACAGAATCCATCTGAATAGCTCCTGAAAACGTCTCTGCAAAGCTGTTTGAAATTGTCTGCTGGCTAGAGCTTTCACATTCACACTGATGGTGTCTGATTTTCCATTCTTTTCTTTAATAATATTCTTCTACCTAGGACCACTTATTTCAGGCTATTTTATTCTAGGGCTGTTAGGCTTCATTCCAGCTGGAAAAACAGGCAAACGTTTCCCAGGCACATTCCCCTGCCGGTCTACCACCCACCTAACTACTCACCAGGAGTCACTCTGATCTTGCCTGGCAATGTCCTCAATGTCAGCCAGAAGATCCTTCCAAGTGGATTCCAAGCACTCAGAGATGACAAAATTATCTGCCTTGATCTATTTGTCCTTTGACCAAGAATTTTAAAGCACCTCTCCAAGAACCCAAAAATGAAACCTCCCTCCATAGATAGCATTTTGTTGGCCAGCACTATTACAGCCAAAAGGGTCTCAGCCACACATCTGCCTACATTATGATTTAAGGGTGAGAGAAGTTAGGGGATGCAACCTAAATCAACCAGGGGTTAAGCAGTCAAGGGTAGAGTTTCTTGTCCACACTACTCTTCCTAAGTCTCAGCATGGTTGTTTACAAATACTGTTTTCTGTAAGTTTTTTCGTAAGTCAAACCAGTTATCTTGGTAACAGATTCCAAATATAGGACCACTTCACTACTCTTTTTGTCTTTCATCTTCATTGTTTAAAACGTTTTCTTTTTGGGGCGCCTGGGTGGTGCAGTCGGTTAAGCGTCCGACTTCAGCCAGGTCACGATCTCGCGGTCCGTGAGTTCGAGCCCCGCGTCAGGCTCTGGGCTGATGGCTCAGAGCCTGGAGCCTGTTTCCGATTCTGTGTCTCCCTCTCTCTCTGCCCCTCCCCCGTTCATGCTCTGTCTCTCTCTGTCCCAAAAATAAATAAATGTTGAAAAAAAAATTAAAAAAAAATGTTTTCTTTTTAACTAAAAGAACATCTAATGCTCATATATTTCATGGAGAGAGGATGTAGGGCTGAGGAGAAAGGAAGTAAAATCCATTGGTGGTCCCAAAAAGAAAGTGAAGACCTACTCTAAGTAAGATGATTCAGAGAGAGGTATTTCAGCAAGATGATTCACTAATGTGTGGATTTAGGGGAGCTACAAAGGTGAGTGCAATAACCTAGAGACAGTGGCAGTTGAGGTCTTACCACTGGTGTACCTGAAGAGAAAGGTGAGAGAGTTATCGGAATTCAGCAGGAGAGAGAGTTGGGTGCAGTCTGCTAGCTTGTGAAGAATTGTGACTTGTGGTAAAGGGACACAGAGCCAGGTCTCACAGGGAAGAGGGCAAAGGAATATACCCCTGAGCTCGCTGTCATCCCCTTCCCACAGCTTCCTGTAAGGGCTTCCCTTTGGCCAAACCTGAAAGAAAGCTTGTGGGCTTGGAGAACCCTGGTGATGTAGTCTATATCTGTCTTACAGATGTGGAAACTGAGGCTCAGACACTTTCAATAACCCAATATGGTCACAAAACTGGTAAGTGCCCCATCCTGGTTTTGAACTTCATTCTGTCTACCACCAAAACAAGTATTCTTTCTGGTTTGTTCCTTTGCATATCAAGTAGCCATCATTGTGTTTAGTAAATAATAACGTTCAATAAATGGTAGCTTGACAAGTATGTGCTATGTACTGTGCTAAGCCCTTTATATATATACTATATATTATAATATAATTATATATTATATATAATTATATTATATATATAGTATATATATTATACATATATATATGTATATATTATATGCATATATTATATTATATATATTATATATATTATATATTATATATATTATATATATATATAATTATCTCAGTTAATCTTTAAAACCACCAATAGATCTTATCCAAAAGAAAAGCTTCAATTATCACTGAAGAGATGCACAAATTTTTACCAAGGACTATGTGTTGGCCATAAAAAAAAAAAAAAAATGCCTCACAGAACTCCTTCTTCAGGGAGTATAATTAAGAGTCCTAGGGTCTGTATTCTGAAATTTCATCATTCCGTTTACTCTGAGGTCACAATTTCCACCAGCTACTCCCAATTAATGACTGAGTGCAAAAGGGACACTAAAGTCAAGCCCTTTCCTGGGAGATGTGAGATTCATTTGATAAGAAACTTTGGCTTGAGGACTCCTCAGTGGCCTCACCAAACTCTTCTTAGAATCAGTCTAAGATGTTTTTGCCCAAACTTCCTTCCCTCTTTCCCTCATTTGGTATCAGACCTGCATTAGTCTGAAGTCTCTCCCAGACTTTCCCAGTTTCCTCTCCTTTTTTGCTCACAGGCATTTCTCCTAAAATTTTCTTGCAAGTTTAATTCTGTCTTGGTATCTATTTTTTTTAGCCTATCTGATTCTTAGCAGACCCTGCTAACACAGGAATCTCACTGAAATTGTAGTCTTAAATATAGCATTTTATAGATAATTGTTGAGTATCTGTTACTCACAGAGCTGTATAAAAGGTAAAAGAGAAATCAAGCCAGCACCTATCCACAAGTAGCTTACAATCTAGCAATGAGTTTGTTATATACAAAGATACGCTATTAGATGGTTACCTGATATGCCAGAAGGAGAAACCATCGTGGGCGGTCAGATTCCATCCTTTTGTGTTTTATGCTATTATCAGTGGGAATTCCATGCATGTTCCCTGGCAGTGTGTTTCTTTGAAAACTTGGTTCTAAATCCAATATCAAACTGTGGTTTTTTGAATTGTAAGTGGAAATGGTTTGGCAGGAAGAAAAAAATGAACCAGCTGTCTTTGTCCAACTGTTTGAAATATGTATTTTCCAAGTATCCATTCTTTCCACTATTTTTTTTTCCAACAAAGACCCCACAAAATATGTTTGCACTCAGGAAGTCCTCCTCTCCTCTGAGGTAGATGAAGGTAGAAACAAAGTCATTGACCTAAAGCATTCCTTTCTGTTTATAATAGACTACTTTCTGCATCCCCCCAACCCAAATAAAAAAAGAAAAAACTTTCTATGAAATTTTCTTATGTAGATATTTGACCAGTATTCTTTTCTTTCCTCATAAAGAATGTTTGGGGTATTTGTAAAGTACACACACACACACACACACACACAGAGAAAGATAATTCTAGTTGCCTTTTTTGTTGAGTCTGAGAATTAAGAAATGAAAGACAATTCCAATTTTCTATCATTTTCTTGCTTGAGGGAAGTCATGGACTTTTATTTTAAAAAATAGCTATTTTCTTTTTGTGAAGTCCTGAAAAATAACAACCACCTTTTGACTGGCATGGTATCTATAACGACTGATTAATCATTCTGGAGAAAGGATGAAGGATGAATATAGATCATTTCAGTAACTTCTAGTTATGCTAAATTAGTTTAATGACAAGTGATTTCTCACCTTTGATATGTTATTTTAAAAACAAACACAGAAAAATTTAGTCAAACTATTGTCTGAAGGGACATGATGCCTCGAAACTTTAAGATGTCTTCTCAACTGCTAGTATGCCTCTGTTTATACAGAAAACAGCCTACCAAATATAAGTAGGAGGTTAATGGGAAAAGCCTCTGCTTTTTTAGAGGCCTATTAATGATCTGGCTAGAGGTCTTTAGTTATTACACTTGTGGATCTAGCTGCTTCTGAGAATCCCAGCATGAGTTCTGACAAGAACTCAATGGAACATGGGTCCCAAGCTGGGATGACAAGGATCATCAACTAGGATGACAAGTGATACCTCACCAGCTTGACCTACCAAAGTCTCTGTCAGCTGCCTGGCATCCAGGACACCAATCTAGCTGAAGGAGCAAATCTGTTCTATCTTATGTTTCACTCCAAACAATTACCCTTATTTGAAAATAATCCTTGACAGAAGTAGAAGAAAAATAAAGTGCTGAAAACTCAATGAAATGAGTAAAATTTCATGAACGTTATTACATCTCAAGAAAAGCCTATTCCTTTTACACAACCTTGTCTCCCTTCTCTGTGGTCTAAACTTTCATGGTCTTAACACATACAGCAGCTCCCCCACACCTGTGGGGGATAATTTCCAAGAGCCCTAGTGGATGCCTGAAGCTCCAAATAGTATTAAACTCCATATATACTATGATGTTTCCTATACATACGTACATATGATAAACTTTAAAATATAAATTTAGTAACAGATTACTAAAAATAACTAATAATAAAAGAAGAAAATATACTATAATAAAATTTATGTTGAGTAGTGTGAAGAAGAGGTGAGAAGAACCCCTGAACTGACCAAGTCCACGTGCCCGTGTCCAGTGCCAACGTCCCACTGCTGTCACCACCAAGCCCAAGTGAAAGTCTGAAAAGGGGATGCTAAAGGACACAAAGCCGCGGTGAAAGATGAACCACAGAGAAAATCCTCAAGTTATCTACTAAATCTGCTCCTCCAAAGCCAGAGCCCAAGCCTAAAAAGGCCCCTGCAAAGAAGGGAGAGAAGGTACCCAAAGGGAAAAAGGAAAAACCTGATGCTGGTAAGGATGGGAATGATCCTGCAGAAAACAGAGATGTCAAAACAGACCAGGCACAGAAAGCTGAAAGTGCTGGAGAGGCCGAGTGAAGTGTGTGCATTTTTGATAACTGTGCATTTCTGGTAAATGGACAGTTTGAAACACTATTTTTTATCAAATGCTATAAAAGTGCAGAATTTTTTTACTTTTTTAAAGCTATGTTGTTAGCACACATAATACTATATTGTTGTTTGGTGGGAAGGGCATATGTCACTAATTAAGTATCTCTGAAGCTAGACTGATAACAGGTTTGCAGGGTGGACACCTTTCCTTGCTAGTTTTGAGAAACTTCCTCTTGGTTCCCAGGAGGAAGGATTCCTTGATGTCAACAGACATTAGCCACCTTGGCACAAATGCCTTGTGGTGTGGAAAAACTAAAGTTCATTTTTTTTTATGTCTTCTTCTCCCTCTCTGTTGGAACCTGACTCCAAGAAATGGTTCCCAGTATATTAGGCAATCTGGACTTTAGTGTCACTATTGAGATGGCATTCCTCAAAAGAGTTCTTTAGCTTATGGATCTTCGGATTGATAATTCTGCCATTTTCATGTTATTTCCTGAAAGTCAGGGTTGGCTTGTGAAAAGTTGTTGAACAACGTGCTAAATGTGAATGTCAACCCTCATTCCTTTTTTTTTTCAATATATGAAATTTATTGTCAAATTGGCTTCCATACAACACCCAGTGCTCATCCCAAAAGGTACCCTCCTCAGTAACCATCACCCACCCCCCATCAACCCTCAGTTTGTTCTCAGTTTTTAAGAGTCTCTTATGCTTTGGCTCTCTTCCACTCTAACCTCTTTTTTTTTCCTTCCCCTCCCCCATGGGTTTCTGTTAAGTTTCTCAGGATCCACATAAGAGTGAAACTATATGGTATCTGTCTTTCTCTGTATGGCTTATTTCACTTAGCATAACACTCTCCAGTTCCATCCATGTTGCTACAAAGGGCCATATTTCATTCTTTCTCATTGCCACGTAGTACTCCATTGTGTATATAAACCACAATTTTTTTATCCATTCATCAGTTGATGGACATTTAGGCTCTTTCCATAATTTGGCTATTGTTGAGAGTGCTGCTATAAACATTAGGGTGCAAGTGCCCCTATGCATCAGTACTCCTGTATCCCTTGGGTAAATTCCTAGCAGTGCTATTGCTGGGTCATAGGGTAGGTCTATTTTTAATTTTTTGAGGAAACTCCACACTGTTTTCCAGAGGTCAACCCTCATTCCAAACTTTCCCTTTTGAGAGCATCAAATGAAAACTTCATTGGGGTTTATAGTGGCTTTCTGATTTTGGTAGTCCATTGAAGACGGGAGTTTGAAAATTGTTGTATACTCTTAACGATTGTCTCCCATGTCCTGCCTGAAATACCATGATTGTTTGTGAAAAGTATCTTTAAAAAGCTGGATATGGTTTGGGGAAAAAAGTTATGTGAACATGTCTCTTTTTCTTAAAATATCTTCTTGTACTGTACTCGCCCTTCCTGTGATGATATGCAATGAGAAAATGCCGAAGTGATGAGATGAAGCAAGGTGAATGACGTAGCATTGTGCTACTAATTACCTTCTGAAAGTAAGTCAGAAGGTGACCGCAAGTAACTGAGACGGTGGGGGGAAATTAGTCCCAATCTGCTTTAAGTGAGCAATTCTTAGCTTCCTTTAATGTAGCTCCTTGAGGGTAAGAATCAGCATGTATCCTCCTGCCCTCTTAACCACCCCACCCAGAAAAGTACACAGTGATTTGCACATAGACCAATAAATAGGAAATGAAAATTGGATGTCCTAGGAAAAATAAATCAATTATTCTTGCCTTCGCATATATTTTAACTTTCTGGATTACTGATTGATGAGCAAATTATTAAAAGAGAAATACTTCAAAAATCCACAAAGATCTTTTCTTTAAAAAATATAGACAGGGGCGCCTGGGTGGCTCAGTCGGTTGAGTGTCCGACTTCAGCTCAGGTCACGATCTCACGGTCCGTGAGTTCGAGCCCCGCGTCGGACTCTGGGCTGATGATGGCCCAGAGCCTGGAGCCTGCTTCCGATTCTGTGTCTCCCTCTCTCTCTGACCCTCCCCTGTTCATGCTCTGTCTCTGTCTCAAAAATAAACGTTAAAAAAAATTAAAAAAAAAAATATAGACAGACATTTGTAAATTGAACAATATTTATCTTTAAATTTCTATAACCAAAATTATCTGTGTGACCACAGAAGTGTTAACTGGTTACTTTTGTCATTTAGAGTCATTTTTTAATCACTTTCTCTTTCAAGAGGAAGTCTCTTTCAAGACTTTCTGGGAAATTTCCCTTTCAGATTGGGTCAAAGTCGGTGGATTTCCTACTTTCTGTGAGACAGCCCACTGGAGGAAAACACTAACTGACCAGGATGGGTAGAGATAAAATTCCTGTGAGGAACAGTTGAGCTTGAAGAGGCATTCCCAGGGTTATATTGGAATGACATTTCGAGGTGGTTAAGTCAGAATTGTAGTGGTTGGAAGAAATCAAGATTATAGCAGGAAGGTTAAAGCATTTAAAAGCTGAGGCAGCACTGATCAAGATTTAAGGAGCCATCTGGGAAGCAATTCTGACTCCACAAGCAGCATTTGCCAGTCTACCCCTTTTGTTTCATGCCCAGAATTTTTGGAGAGGAGTTGATAAGAGGAGAAGCAGTGCAGGAAGAGAGAAAGTGCTTGCCATGCTAGTGGCTTTTCTCTTCCTTTCATGTTCCTTAACTCAGCAACAAACTATAATCCCTATTAAACACAGATAAAACGGGGGCCTTTTTCACCTGAGAGGAATTGCACTCTATAACTGAAAGCTATCATATGCTTTTGCTAGCACATTTGGTGTTACTAATGACTTGGAATACTGGAAGATTTTTCCAGTCCCTCACACAAAAACAGAAGTGGCCACATCAGTAAGGCAGCACTAAAGAGAATTTTGAGCATCTGGATATTTAAGTAATTAAGATGGCCCAGAATACTTCAGTCTATTATTCAGCACAAACCAAAAAAGAAGTCGTTTCCACAATTCACAGCTATATTCCCAGACTTATCGTACTTATGTCTTCTATAGGCTGAACACTTGACTCAGAGTCCCAAGAACTGCAAATGAGCCTGATACCACTTACTATCTTGTAACTTGGGCAAGTTACTTAGTCTCTTCAAGCCTGAATTTCCCCACCTATGAAACTGGAATATTTTTATCTGTCGTACTTAGTTAGACAAGAGAGACCTTGTAAAGCTCAAAAGAGGAAATGGATATGAAAGCATTTTAAAATTCTAAATCACTATGCAAGAGATGGTGTTAAATGAATTAGTGGGGGTCCTTTGCTGATCTTTGATTAAGTTCCACTAACCATCCAACATTTGGGTGGTCCTGACCTGACCATTATCCAGTCCTCAGGCAGACCTTTCATTGCCTGAATCTAGTATTGGGTGGAGCATGAATTAACTGAAACCAAATCAAACCTCTGTCCTGCTTGTTCCTGACAGACCTCCTAGTAATTGGCATTCCAGAGTTGCTTTCAAAGATGAGAACTGCAAGAGAAATAATAATTGCATGGTTTTTTAAACTATAGGGAATTGTCCATCTCATGTATTCTATTATCTGGGAGCATCCAAATTAAATGATATCAGTTCATGTATTCCATAAGAATGTACATAAATATTCATGTTCTTTGCTCAAGTTCTAAAAAAAAACTGTAGTGAAAAGTATTCCTTTGCCCCTTGGATTTCAGTAAAGATGTTTTATTCTTCCTACTAAATCATTTCAAATTATGTTCCATGCCCGTAGTGTGCATTATATATCCTGCCAGTCAATAGCTAGACTGCAATGGCATTCATCCAGATACTCATTTTTACATAAATGGTTTTAAAACACATTCTCTATATTACATCCTAATCTCATGCTGGCCCAGCAAAATATACATGATTCAATATAATGCAAATAATATTATGATGAGAAAAAGTTACCAAGGAGTCAAAATGGTGTTATAAAGACTTACTATAAAATCCATATGCTCACTCTGAAAATGTTCCAAATAAGCACTAGAAACTGACAGTTTAATGTGGTACTGAAAAGGTCAGATCAAGAAGCAGGAAGGCTCATGAAACCAAAGCACATGCAAAAGAAATAGCCAAACGAGTATCATGACTCCTGTAAAGAATTCCATATAACACAGGACCTGAATTTCTAGTCCCAAACTTAATTTACTTCTGTTCATATCAGAGACAAAATATCTTTATTAGAAATACTGGAAAAGCAGAGTAATGTAACTATTGTGTGTTTGCATTAATCCAAATCAACGGAAAATTTAGCCACAAAATACCTTCCTTAGAATAAATGTGAACACCTACACTTTAAATCTCCCCACATACCAAGATTTTACATGTCCATCTGCCATTTAATTCAGTTGTCTGATGAGAATTCTCCATGTGCATCACACTTGACTATGTTTTCTGTACAGTTTGCAGCTGGCTTTCTAGAATAATGTTTCAGGCATGGTTATTGGCTTATATATTCCTATGGTGCTTTCTCAGAGTAAATATCTTAAATAATTTTCGCTTACCTAAGTGTAGCTTCAAATATGCTTTTAAAAGGGACCCTGAAGGATTTGCCAAGACCTTGTATTTTAAATTTATGGCCTATTATGACACCATCCCTATATTTTATTGCGTTCCCACATTCCTGATGGAGAAACTGAGGCAGAAAGGGGAGACTCTGATTCAAAATACTCAGCGATTGAGTCCAGCAACGGAACTCAAGTTTCCAAATTCCTTTTATTATAATAGTTTTCTCAAGTTGCCTTAGAAGATCTTCCTCCAGGCATGATCAGAACTCTGACAAACAACTAACTGCTTTGAAAAACAAGAAATTATCTGCTGGAACTCCCTTAAACTGGCATATGTGAAATCAAAAGCCAAAAGGACCAAATAATCTTGGCTCAGGCTGCATGATAATTCCGACAGTAAAACTCTGAAACGCAAACATGCAACCGTTCAGAAAATAAAATAAAATAAAATAAAAGCTTCAACATTTCTCTCAATCCAACATAAATCAAAACAAACAATAATGGTCATGAGAGGTTTCCAAACTGGCCTGGATAGAGCAAATCCCTAAGCTCCAATGTAAAATAATTGAGGAGAAGCTCTCTTCTCTGAATCAGGCAGCAAACCCCAGGGTAACAGGCCCTCTTCTCTTCTATTTTCCCACCAATAAATACAGCCACCTGATCAGTGGGAATCAGGGTGTACCTGCTCCAAAGGGAAGTGGCAGCCAGCCCCCAAACTCCATTTAAATGAAAATAGGGGTCAACAAAGTAGTCAATCAATCACGTATTTTTTGTATGGAGGGAAAGCACAAGAAAAATAAAAAGGAACATAGAAATCGTAAGCAGAAAGCAGTCTAACCCAGCTTTCTCCTAACTCTAGAATGAGAACTTGGAATTATGACAAGAAAAGATTGAATTTTGAGGATTCTTTGGTTTGTGGCTACTGCTAAGTACCCTTATATTTTTATTCAAGTTATTTATTGACTCTTACAGCAATACTGGTAGCAATGTGCACTTAGGAATTCGACCTTTTTTAATTCTAAAATTGATAGAACTTTTCTGCCTCAAAAATACAGAATGAGGATCAGTAAAAGACAAACAACAATGTCACAGCAATCAATTGTAAGTCAGCAAAAATAATAGCAATAGAAACAAAAATCCTAACTTGCTAGCTCAGAGACACCACTCCCTCCCTTCAATAATGTTTATTACAGTATAGGTATAATTTTATGTGTACTTTGTGATTATTTCATGGCAAATTCTGCCTCCACGTAGGAGTCATTTTGAAAGTGTTTTGAATGGCAAAGTATGTTTTGAATCATTCAAGAATTCATAGCAAATTAAACTATGCAAAACCAAATTTCATACATCTCCTAGAACTATTTCTAAACTGAGAGCCATTCAAAGAAATTTTGTGTTCATGTATATTCCATCTGTTACAAATTCATGACTTTTTAAAGGAAACTGTTTATAACGAGCATAGAATCATAAGCTTGTAAACGAAGTCTTTGGAGACCACCTACTACAACCTGCTCAACAGAAGAGGAGACTGGGTTAATAGGCCAAACCCTTACCATCAACATGACAGTTTCAAATAGAAAATAAATCTATTAAGGCATTGCTAATGGCTTTTTAAAACATATTGCAAGCTATTACTCTTCCATTAAAGGCTTGTTCTGATTCTTTCTAACTCCAAAAGAGAAGTTTGCAACTTGCTTCCTAAATATAAGAAGCCGTGTGTACACATAGCAAACTGTTTATAATTCTGATTTTCATACATTATTTGTATTTTCTTATCCCTTAAGTTATCATTTTCTAAATCGTAAATGGGAAATGTGTATGTACATGTGTGTATATGTACATGTGTGTGTGTGTGCGCACCTTTAAGAACTATCATAGGCACAGAGGAAACTTGAGTAGTTGCCTCTTTGTGGCCTCTGGAAGACAGCAAGAATTAATATTCATGGCTGCATGTAATGAATTTTCACTGTCAAAATCATTGTGACATTTCAAGGGAAAAGCCCCACAATTTCTGAGTAGCTATAGTGAATGTAACATAAATTATACCAACTGGTTCTACTTTCTTCCTGCAAAGAGAATGAACTGAATTGGTGGGTGTAAGCCAACATCTTAGAATGTGCCAGTTCGTGGATCTCCTTTCACCCAAATAAGAGACTCCATTTGATAACTATTCTTTTATGCCAAATAAACCCAGATCTTAAAAGCCCTTATTTCAGTAAAGTTGAAGGGCAGAGACAAAACAGCACGATTCCTGTAAATCCTTGGAAACAATGAAAACTTATCTGTCAAAGAACTGCAGAACTCTAAACTTGAGACCATCTTGTTCAACATCCTCATTTCAAAGATAAGAAATCTCCAGCTAGAGAGGTGAAGGGCTGCTTCAATGCCCCCCAGACAATAAAGTGTGGCTCATAACTAGAACTCTGAAGACCCATCTACCTGAGTGGTTTCTCTGACTGACAAATGCAATGAGAGAAGTGGCTAATTGTGGTTCTTCCTGAAATCAGAATGTGACCTCCACATATACTCACATCTTTTCATCTGTGATTTTCATATTGATATTCACATGTTTATAAAATAAACCTACACTCAACTCCTTTAGACTCTTCTATTTAAAACAAATATTTTGTTTCCTCAAACTCAGTAACCTTGCTCTTAAAACTTCCACATAAAAGTCCCCTCTATAATTTAAAGATCTCCTACATCCATCTCCTCCATGATGATTTCCTACAGGCTTCAGTCAGAAAAGGAACCTTCTAAGCCCTAGGATATCCCATTCACATCTCTTATTTAGCATCTGTCACGTGCTTCGTCATAGTAATGTTATTCTATGTGCATTTCATCTGCCTCACCATGTCTAAAACACCTGGAGGTTAAGTCAGAATAGTATTTCTCCTTCAGTTACATTTGTAAAGCACAGCATTTGTCTTTTGGGGAAGCCTGTCAGCCCCTGTGAAGTCACAATCTGATTTGTATCATAGTGAATTATTTATGAATCTGGATCCTGCAACAAATTAAGAAGCCCTCACTATCTAGGATTATGTTTGTTTTTAAGATTTTTTTTTGTTGTCCTTTTTTTTTCTTTTTTTTTTTTTTAGAGAGGGAGAGAGAAAGGCAGAGAGGCAGAGAGAAGGGGAAAGAGATGCTCAAGCAGGTTCCATGCTGTCAGCACGGAGCCTGAGGTGGGGCTCCAACTCATGAACCGTGAAGACCTGAGCCACAATCGAGAGTTGGACACTCATTTGTTTGTTTTCAAAACCTCCTATTGCACATAATTTAATTAATTAATTTTATATATTCTTACCCTAAAAAAATCACCTGGATATGCATAATTGTGCAATAAAAATGACAGGGCTTGTCAAGGTAGGGTCAGGGGTGCAACATACAAAAAAAAAAAAGAAAACATTAAAAAAAGATAAACTAAAAATAATGGTAGCACAATTTTAAATATGATAAGTGGTTAAGAAATACATAAATATTACAATAGATATTTAGATATAGCACTCCACCTGGAATTTCCTTGAGGAAGTGGGCATCAGAAACACTGTACCTTGTGAGTTACTGTAAAGTGGTAGAAGGAGGGTTATCTGGAATCAGATGGAAAGTTTAACACCAGATGTGGATGGGTGTGGCTCCTGATACACACAGAGAACTGAGGTAGCTGGAGATGTATGAGGTGTCCATGTTTTGTGTTTTCCCAGGCCACTTGGTTCAGCTGCGTGCAGTTTCCTGCCATCCCTTAGTATTTCTTTCAGAGGAAATTGTACATAAGCCCAAGCAAAATTCATGTTATGCTCAAAGTGTTCCCTAATATATCAATTGCACTGGAAGAAACTCACATTTTTAAAGTAAAGCGTTACAGCAGAAGTGACTGCATGTGTATCTTTAGATGCCAACGCTTTCATTCCTATGGATTCGATTTCTAGGACAGAGATTGATGGGTTGAAGGATTTACGTCTGTGGTTTTTATTTTGTTTTGTCTCAGATATTGCTAGATTGCATCTGGGTTTTAACATTTTAAGATATTTTCTCTTTTCACATCCTTAGAGAAAACAATTCAGTCCCATACTGTACACCTCACATTTTTCCCAATTTGAGATAACAAGTGTGAGACTGGATGAGATTTTCAAGACAGGATCCTAGATCTTGCTTTGCACTAGCCAAAGCAGCCAAATGGTTAATTTAAAGAACAAGGCTTTTTCTAGGACATCTAGGGAATGAGCCACTCTTACTCATCTGCCCTTCACTTCCATCTGGGTAGCTCAGGACCAGAAAAGAAGATTCTTAGAATATTCTTCAGACCCCAAGGTACTTTTTAAAATAAATTTTCTTCAGATTATAAAAATTAAAAAATTCTCTTTGGGACAGGGCTAAAACAGATTTTAAAAAGAAAGGGAAATAACATTTACTTATGACTCCACCAAGTGGAGATAACCATTTTTAATATATTGGTGAAGTCTATCACATGTTGACATCATATGATATTTAGTTCTATCTTGACTATTTTCATGTCAAGAATGAAATTAATATAAATATAATTTTATATTTATGTTACTATATATTATTAATGCTATATTTATAGCATTATATATATAGCATATATATATAAAATATATATATTTTATATAATTATTTATGTTTATACTAATACTATATTAATTACATTAATATATTATATTAATTTCTATTTATATTAATACTATATTATATTAATACTATTATATTAAAACTATATACTTTATATGAACACTAATACCCCATTTTATAATATATCATAATTTAGACATTTTTCTACTGTTAAAAATTCAATTTTTCATATGTATTCTATTATAAAAATCTCTTCCATTGACGTTGTATGTATATAAATATAATTGTTATATATATTTCTATATATACATGTATCTTATATATATCATATACATATAATTATTAGTATACTTTACAAGGAGGATTTCTGGATAAACATAAAAATATGTTTAAGGCTACTGACATACTTTGCAAAATTCCTTTTCCAAAAAGGTACACCATTTACAATTCTACAAATCCGGCTTTAACTAGATTTTAATATTTTTTGTAAGCCTATCCTAATTTGATGTTTGAAATGTTTCATTTCCTTCAAATTTGTATTTCTGTTACTTGTAAGGATAAAATGGTTTATTCTGAAAATTCTCAGGTTCTATCTCTTGCCTCTTAATTGAGATATAATCAGTCTTGACATATTAATTATATCAATCCTTTGTCTATTGTATTTACTGCAAATATTTTAAGTTTGTTCATCTTTTTATTTTTGAGGGTTTCTTTTATATTACAGATGTTTTACTAACATTTTAAATTTTTATCTCATTAAACTTATCAAAGTTCTCCTTTGATCAGGGGCACCTGAGTGGTTCAGCTGATTAAGCGTCCAACTCTGGATTTTGGCTTAGGTCATGATCTCATGGTTCATGAGATTGAGCTGCATATTAGGCTCTGTGCTGACAGAGTGGAGCCTGCTTGGGATTGTCTCTCTTCCTATCTCTCTGTTCCTCCCCTGTGTATGCACTCTCTCAAAATAAATAAATAAACTTAAAAAAAAAAAGTTTCCCTTTGGTCACCTCACCACCACAGTTGAGACAGAAAACAGTTTCATCACAGCAGAAATTCCCTCATGCTCCCCCTCCACCCCTGAGCCCTAATTCCTGGCAATCACTTATGTTTTCCATGCATATAGTGTTCCCAGGACGTCATATGATGAACTCAAAACATGTAACCTTTGGGGTCTGGCTGCCTTCATTTAGCAAACCAAATTTGAGATTCATCCTTGTCGTGTTAGTCATAGTTCATTTTTGTCATCGCCGAGTAGTAATTCATGGTACAAATGTACCACAGTTTATCTGTTAACTACCTGAAGGACATCTTAGTTGTTCCCGGTTTGAGGCAAATATGAATGAAAGTGCTATACATTTCCAGACAGGTTCTGTGTGAACACAAGTTTTCATTTCTCTTGGATAAATACCTAGAAGGATTTCTGGAGCATATGGTAAGTTCATGTTAAACTTTGTAAGAAACTGCAAAACTATTTGCCAAGTGACTATAGATTTCTGAATATCTTCTAGCAGTTCCAGCTGCTCCAAACCCTATCAGGACCTAGTATTCTCAGTTACTTTTTTTAACCATTCCTATATATATATATATATATATATATATATATATATAGAGAGAGAGAGAGAGAGAGAGAGAGAGAGAGCTGTCAGCACAGAGCCTGAAGTGGGGATCAAAGCCACAAACCATGAGATCATGACCTCAGCCAAAATCAGATGCTTAACTGACTGAGCCACCCAGGCGCCTCGCAAAGGCTTTTTAACGTTGCCCTTCCCTACACACAGATTAAGCCTTTTGTTTCATAGACGATATAGGAAAGAAGTGTCCTGGTGGGCTTTTGGACATTCTTCAGTGATAGCAGCTCTATTACAATTAATGAGTGAGATCCCATACTATCGGGCTTATGCATAACCTCCATCCATGCCACCATAGCTCACTGTGTCAGCACTGGAGAAACCAAGCAAAGGCTAACTGACAATAACTGGCTAAGACACTGTGTCCACTGGGGTTTAGTGCTTATTCCACGGGTGATGCCCTCTGGTAAGAGATAACATTTCATAAAAAGACTTTCATATTTTCCCACCTCGTAGGTCTATCCATGCGCCTCTTTCCCAGACGTCCTTTTCTCCATTCAGCATATCCACTTCCACCCTGGCCCAGCCACCAAACCATTAGTTACAACTCAGGAGTCCATGTATATTCTTATTTTGGACTGCTTTTCTTTCCACACAAAGTGGAATGACCAAAGCTCTGCTTATTGGGAGAATATCCCTTCCCTACTCCCTTTCAGCACTATCACAGGTGAGATAGCAGGAATCCTTTTATAGCTTGCCCCTATATATCAAGCCGACACATATGTGAAACAAACTCTGCTTTTATTATCTGTCCATTGGCTGATTTTAAGGAGCTCCTCATGACTGTAAAACAAAGGAGAGAGGCTCTGGTACATGGTTTCAGATGGCAAGTGTCTATGGACCACCACTTCAGGCTTGACCCCAGATGTGCTACTCCCTTCTTAAAAAGGATTACTGTTCTCCGTCTGACCTTACAGCTTCATGAGTCTGACAATATTCTGCTAATGATAAGCAGCTCTAGCTGCAAGATCACACTGTGTCTCAAGGTGAGACATTCCACCTCCACTCACACCCATCAGAAAACCAAGAGCTGTTTCCAGCCGGTTTGTGTAGTTCTCTACTGCAGATACATTACAACATCTACTGCATTACAATAATTACAGATGGTATTCCCCTGTTTCAAAACCACAATCGACATTGTGATTCACCTACTGGAGTTTTTCATAATCTCCACAGGACATCTTGCCGCACCACACATACATTATTACCAAAAGGTCTCCTGAACTGCAGGCCCAACTGGCAGGGCTTATCCTATAGCTGAGCTGCCACCAAAACCTTTCCTGCTCTGGGCCTCACTCAAAGCCAGCAGGCTTATGCTGGGACATATTATCAGAGTAGTATATCCAAGTATAAAGTGTGCTGTCTCTGAACCAGAGAGGCCCTCAAAGCACTGTGCTTTATTCTTAATGGTAGGAGTTTCCTTTACATTGGAGGGATATCCTAGTCACCTCACTAATGTGCTGGGAAAATGAACCTGCAGAGTTTATTTCCTACCATGTTTTGTACCAAGGCCTCCAACGTACTTATTTGTCTAGTCCAAATAACATGGTATCATCAATAAATCAATGTGATGTTTTATGGGACATCCAGGTGGTCCAGGTCCTGTTGGGATCACATTGTGACAGAAAGTGAAAGTTAATAGGGCCCTGATGTAAGACCATAAATGTATACTGTTGTTTCACTCATGTGAATGAGACCTGCTTCTATCTTCCTAATAGGTATCGAAAATAATGCATTTTTCAGATCAGTGGTTGCATGCTTTGTACCTGAGGTTCTTCTCTGGCAAAAATACAGCAGCTATAATTGAAACTACCCTTTGGTTGAACTGACTCTCCTCTAGGATCCAATCTGGTTTTTGTAGGGACCAGATAGGTGAATTAAATGAAGATGTGATAAGGAACCCTTCCCCTGACACTAAGTCTGTCACCATCCCCTCTACTCGAGATATATATTGTTTTAAATTCACTGGTTTGACAGTGGAGTGGGGCCATTTTCAGATGCATCCCCTAAATCCTTCCCAGTGGAAATTATAACAACAATTACCCAACATGCTTAGAAACCAGTATGTATATTCTTCCAACTACCGAGTATGTATATTCCAATTATACATTCAGGGACTGGGGAAATAACAGTGGGGTGAGTCTATGGTTCTAGTGAATCCATGTGACCTAGTCTTGGGCCAGGACTCCATCTCTTACCTGGATCCCACATATCCCCACTCTGATAAGGATACCATGATGATATTTAGTACCAAAGTATCAATGTCAACTCGGACACTGTACCCACTAGCCCTCAAAATGTCTAGGTATCACCTTTTTCCCAATGGACAGTTACCTGAGTAAATATTCTAAGTCCCTTTGGGAAAGGGCTGAGTAAATCATTGCTGTATACACTTGCCACGGTGTTGTGGGCTCCTTCCTCATGGAGACCAGGCTTCTCCCTGTGTCAGTGGGTCCAGGAAGCACAACTTTCCTTTGGGTGTCTGCTTTGACATCTCGATCAACCACTCTTGATTTCTTTTGTTAGCATAAGTTAGGTAATACTCTTAGTGGCTGCCATCTATCATGCCCCTGGAAACATTGATTTTTTTTTTTAAAACCATTGCCAGAGATCTATGCAAGTCAGGTCCCCTGGCTGCCAAGCCAACCATGCTATTCATTATGATAACTGCACCTACCTTGTTTATGGTTAATTGCTACCACGTGGTGTTTTTACCATCCCCAACTTAAACAGGACAGCAATAAGCTTCTCAGCCATGCAGGTGCATGTCTCCAAAATTCTTTACCACTTTGGTAAATAGCATGTCCATAAGGCCTTCCTATGGGGCATAGTCAGCTGGTAGATGTTCCAGCCTTATTTAGATATCCACTTGAGCAGGCCCTGATCCCTCAGTCTTTTGATCCCTGCCTCTACCATCTGCCACAAGAGTCCCAACATTTCTACTTCACTTAATGTGGTCTGTCATTTCTCTGAAGATTCTGAGCAGCATATTAGCTCTATCTCCTGGGTTCTTGATAGGGTGTCAAATCTTATAACCTGGAAGAATGCTCTCATGCGGATAAATTCTCCCTTATCCAACTTGATGTTCTACCTCCACTCCTTGATCCAGCACCTTCATGTTATAAGTACATCATACACACCCTCCTGGCTCCTGCCAGTACATATTAGCCAGGCCCAGTAGTTCCTTGGGTATATATTCTCTTTGCTCCCTTAGCAGGCCCAGCCCTCTCTGGCTGGGTTATGTTGTGAATTAGCCCTAGTTCTCGGTCTGGTGTCCAGGGTTAAGGATGGTTCCTGAAAAGAGTGTGTAGTGTCTCTCAAACCCTGTGTGTCATCTTCAAGCAGCAAGGAGGACTAGCATTTAAAATGTGGGGTTGGCCACTTCTGCAGGTCCAGAGTTTAAGATCTGAAGATTCAAGGTTTTTTTTTTAATTTTTTTTCAACGTTTTTTATTTATTTTTGGGACAGAGAGAGACAGAGCATGAACGGGGGAGGGGCAGAGAGAGAGGGAGACACAGAATCGGAAACAGGCTCCAGGCTCCGAGCCATCAGCCCAGAGCCTGACGCAGGGCTCGAACTCACGGACCGCGAGATCGTGACCTGGCTGAAGTCGGACGCTTAACCGACTGCACCACCCAGGCGCCCCCTTTTTTTTTTTTTAATTTTTTTTTTGAAGATTCAAGGTTTTTAAAGACATAAACACAGATGTTCCCATTTCAAGCCTCAAAGTTCTGCATTCTAACCAGGGCCCTAATCTTGTTAAAGTAGACTTGTGGGGGTTGAAAATTAACCTTCTCTGAAATTCCACTAAGCTCATAATCAAGTCTTGGGCTCGATCCTCAAATTCTTCTTCCTCCGCTTGTAGGAGATAAAATTCTTTTTGTATGCTTCCAAGGCAGCCCTCTGGCCTGCACACTTCACCTTAAATTTTTGATTAGCCATCCTTAACTTTTAATTGCTTTTCTCCAACGCAGTGCTTATGCACAGCAAAAGCCAGTTGATTCCATTGGCTTAATAATCACTTATTTACTGCAACTTCTCAAAGGCGTGGGATATTGCTCCTACCAGAATATTCCCTTCCACTGTATCCCATCTTAATTCACCACTTGAGAATGTTCTAACTGCACTGCCACACATGCCAGAGGCTCAGTGTCCAAGACACCATCAGGGACAGGGTTCTCACTGCCCTCCAGCTAACAGGTGATCCAGCTCTAAAATTCCATTGTAGAGGCTCAGACCACCACTGACCAACTAGTATTTAAGCTGGGTTCTCTAGAAAACAGACTTACAGGCTGAACAACACCCATAAAGGAGGAAGTTGAACTGCAGTACAGTTGCAACAGGGGCCTCAGCCAATCCTGCAAGAAGCCCTGGAACTAAAATAGCTTTTTAGAGTTTTCTAGAATTAAGCCAAGGAGGCAGGGTCTCTATACCCCCACATATTTCAATTATTTAATATGAGCAGTCTCCAGGAAGAGAGGTACCCTTGAACAAGACAGCTCCCTTTATTCTAGAGCAATGTCCAGAGATACTCAGCTGTAAGTTGTTTACAGCCATTATTCCCCACAGGTGTGGGAATGGGTGCCACAGACCTGTAGGGCGAATCTGGATGGTACATCACCGTGCTCATTACTGACTTGCACAACAGCAACATTGCACACTTTTCCAAATATCTTGGAAAAGATATTTATAAAAGTCAATATGATGATCAGGTAGGAGAAAAAAATGACATCCTAAATGGGGAATTCAACATGCTCAAGCAAAAGTGGAGTTTGAATATTACAACTATCAGGAAAGATGTTCACAGAAGTCCACATAATGAACACAAGTGAGAATAAACTGTTATAAATGGAAAGATATCATCATATAGTCAAGTAGTAAGTAAAAATAGGAAGGACCAAACAAACTCTGGCTGAGATGAGCTCTCATGGCACCAGACGCAGTGTTAGTCACACAGTCTCCCCAGGCCAACCACCTTCCAGTTGTTACAGTGTATCTAAACAGATTTTCTCTGCTTACCTTCTGTCCACTCACTGTTCTGCCTCAGGGGCAGGGACAGCAGTAATGATGGAGGTCTGATTCTAAAATGGATACTGTTCTGTGCAATTACATCAACTAATACTATCTAGTCATCTCTCTATTTTAACTGGGAAAAACTAGCAAAGAGAAGAGATGGGGATGGGACATCTAGTTGCTGGTTCATCATGCAAGGAGATTGGAAGCCACCACTCTGTCCCAACAACAAGCAACAAGTTGAACAGACTAAAAAAATCAACAACTCATCATTTATCCGTAACAGAGGAGAGGACACAGGGAAAACCACTGCCCCCAAGATTAGAGAGAGGCAAATACAGGGAGTCACAGCCCCCTGGAACAGAGACTTACCTTGGGAACCAAGTGCAGTGTAGGAAACAGGGAACGTAATTGACAGATTTCTGGAGGCTCCACACAGACAAGTTCGAGAGTTAAACACTCCACAGGTCCCATCACAGAGGACCCCTACAATATTGTGAGATTTACTTCCACAAGCACCAACCAGACTCCCTCAGAAAACATCAGGAGAAAACACTCTCTTCTGCTTCCACAGGAGGGAGGAAGAAAGGAACCATTTTGAAATATCCCAGAGAGCTCTGTTCTTTTCTGACATTGGGGAAGAGAAATACCCAACTCCAGCCCTCTCTAGCCATCCTGTACCACCTAAGGGGAGGAGAAAACAAACAACAAAACAAAACAAAAACAAAACAAACCTGAAAAACACTTGTGAGTTCACAGTCGAGAGGCACAGGCTTACCAAAAGACTGAGACCTAATCAAAAGACTGTAGAATGCTTCTACTCCCCCAGCACCTCACCACCACATTACTAAAGACTGATTATGTAGCAATTCCTTTTACCTGGTACGTCATGTCCAGCCACCAAGAAAAAATAATAAGGCACAAGAAACAGCAAAAAACAATTTCAAGAAGCAGAGCAAGTATCAGAACCAGACATGGCAGGGATGTTAGGTTTATTTTTCAAGTTTTGTTTTCAGTTTATTTATTTTCGGTGGGTGAAGAGGGGCAGAAAGAAAAAGAATCTCAGGCAGGTTCCATGCTGTGAACGCAGAGCCCCACGCAGGGCTTGAAACCACGAACCCTGAGATCATGACCTGAGCAGAAGTCAGACCTTAACAGGCTGAGCCGCCCAGGCGCCCCGATGGGTTTATGAGTAAACTAGACACAGCTGAGGGAAGAATCTCTGAGCTTGAGGATATCTCAAAAGAAACTCTCAAAACTGGGGCGTGTGGGTGGCTCAGTCAATTGCGCGTCTGACTTCGGCTCGGCTCAGGTCATGATCTCACAGTTCATGAGTTCAAGCCCCGCGTTGGGCTCCGTGCTGCCAGCTCAGAGCCTGGAGCCTACTTCGAGTGCTATTTCTCCCTCCTTTTGCCCCTCCCTCTCTCACGCTCTCTCTCTAAAAAAATAAAATAAATAAAAATTTTAAAAAAAGGAAACTCTCAAAACTGAAGAACAAAGACTAAAAAAACAGAACAGGATATCCAAGGACTATGTGACAATTATGAAAGGTGTAGCATTTGTGTAATGGGAATACCAGACAGAGAAGAAAGGAATAGAAGAAATGTTGGAAACAATGACTGAGAACTTCCCCCAATTAATATCAGATACCAAACCACCAAACGCAGCAAGCTCAGAAAACACCAAGCGAGATAAATACCCAAGAAAAGAGATTGAAATTACCTGAGTCCAATCTAATATCTCCTCCCAATCTGAGGGTTATTAGCACAGATTATAGGAAGCATGCATCTCAAAATTCTGGCCAGTTATCTAGATCAGTCTTCTTTCAATTTGGTGTGTCAACTATTATAGTCAAAAACTCTTGAGATCCACCAACCCCACTTACTCTGTTTGCCATGCCAAAGAAAATTCTTAACCCCATTAATGGTAGGAAGAGTGCAATTTTAAATAAAGAGAGCTGAATAAGGTATTTTCTGAACTTTAAGAAAGTCATAGATAAATATGCTACAAAAAGTAAAGAAGTTATCATATTGTAAATATAAATATTCTACTAACCCACCCAAGGCCAACTTTAAACTCTGCGAACTGGCAATACAGATCAGCATGATCTTTAGATTTAAATAAACCTAGGTTCAAATCCTGGCTCCACTTCCTTGTAGCTTTGTTTTCATGGGCAAATTCAACCGGTCTAAGCTTCAGTTGCCTCTTACATAAAACAGATACATTACTGATGCCTATTTCCATTGAGTGCAGTAAGGATCATTTTGCAAAAGCATATGCAAATAGCACTGGATTTGGCACTTAGAAAGTCTTTCGTTAACAATATATACACTAATTTATTAGTGGTAGTGTTAATATTAGTTACTGTGTAAGCAGTCTCCTTTCTCTGTGTTCCTGGTTTGTCAGAACACAGCCTAACAGAAGCAAGAGTTCGTTTCTTAGCGTTTTAAATTGTGGCCCTCCAGAGGACCAGCAACCCAACTGTGCTTGTTTAATGTGGTTTTTTCTGCACCATATGCGTGTGGGCTTTTAATAAATGCTATTTGATGATGATGATGAGTTCCTGGAGACAGAGCTGTGTTCAGTAGTCACTACATTATGCTTGGCCTAACTTTCTGCTACTCAACTCCAGGAATGCTCTTGTGAACAGTACAGAAACTTCTGAAATTTCCATTTGAGGTGAAGTACCACTGCCAGGAAGCCTCACAAAGGGAGTCATTAACCCTCACCCTTTTTTCTGGTGGCCCCTTCCAAACTGACCCTCAGAAGGGCCTTCTCAGCAGGCTGCCCTGGAGCTCGCAGAGTTCGGTGCATTCCACAGCACGCTATCTGCCGTGCTTCCCGGGAAAGCAAGGGGCTCATGGCTGCTGAGCTCAGTGGGCCAACTCCCAAAGTCCAAACGATGGAGAATAGTTTATTAAAACTCCACCAAAAGGAAAAACACGACCAAGGCCTCACAGACCTCAGCCCCTAATCGATACAAAAGGAGCTTACAGCTCCAGGGATTCAGACAAGGCTTAAACTTTTAAAAAATATTTGCATTAAAAACAGTGATGTATTAAAACACCAAGCCTGACAACTAAGATCAAAAGCAAAGACTTTTTCTCCTCATAACTTACACGAAAGTGACTGGGAGGTATGAAGGGCTTTTCATCCCATGGGATTAGGCTGCTCAAAAGAGCACAGGCTCTTTTCATAGGTAGTTTGCTTTCCAAGCCAAGAGGGCCTGGGTTTTCTGTTGGTAAGTTCTCCTCACTGCTATAAAACTATATTTGCCAAATACATTTGAATTAAAAGTCTGTTTTGTTTCAGATGTGCACCCTTATTTTTAGAAGATAAAGAATTTCTTCTTGGGTGAAATGTAAACTTTCTTACCTATGAAAACTTCTACCCTCCTGCCCAAGACTCGTAGTTGGAAGAGGTCTAGTGACCCCTGGTACAACCTTTCCAAGTAGGATGCTTTGAACAGAGTGCTGTAAATGAACAATGCTTCCTTTCAGACAACCTGGCTTCTCCAAACACAGAGATAGCTGTGATGCTTTGCCAGACCAAGAAAGAGCCCTGAGTTTAACAGTGATGACCGGGACTTGCAGCAAAGTTATGAGCTTTGCAGACAGTCTGTCTATGCAGGCTTAGACCTGGTTTCCAAGGTTCACTGAGACTACTGCCTGAAATAGCAGGGAAGAGTGAAAAGTGATTCAAGAGAGTAGAAGGACATCAAATCACATTTGAGGGCAAAAAAGACACAGGGAGAGGCCCGAGACCACTGTGCCTCTCCTTGGAAAACAACAACAAGATTATAAATTTAATATTGCAAAAGTCATAGAAATGAGAAATTTTGACTTATTGCACCTAAGTTTATGTTAGCTGTTATACTCCAAGCCATTTAATCAAATTTTACAGTCACTTGATCAATCATTTCACCAAGTTTTAAAATTCATCCACAGAGATTTTGCAACAATATCCTGGAGATTTTTTTTTTTTTTTGTATTGTGGACTAGTCTGTTGTTACTGGCAATGCGTGTAGGAACTAGTCCTGGTGACCTCTCTGTGAACCCACCAGAAAGTCAAAATTTGCAATTTCTTGTTCAGTGTAAAGCTGAGCTTTGACCTTGAGGACTTTGTTGTGGTGGCTTTCCCCAGGAAATCAAAGAGACTGGTCATTTCCCAAGTCCCCAGAAGCAGTTCTGTTGTGAGAATCTATCAGAGGCCTCTGAGTGAGCATCTCTCAACTTAATGGTTCAAGTACAAATTTTCATTGGTATATAGAGGCCATCATCTAAATCTCAAGTCTTGTAAGAGGTAATGGGAAGACAAAAGGATAAGGGGGAAAAAAAGGAAACTTTTTGAGAAAAGAGGTGAGATGTTATAAACTGTAATAGGAGAGTGTCTGTGCTGCATGACAGTATCAGTCTTTCTATCTTTTTGGAATGTCTCACTTCTTTTGTCCAGTACCTTCCATTGTTCTCGCTGGCTCTTCTCATGTTGAGAGCAAATACTTTCTCTGCCAATTACAATTGAATGTCTTACACCTCTGCTGAGAACATTCTGTAGATTGGACTTCATTCCAATTGACTTGGATGCCCTTCCTGTTGACCTTATTTTCCTTGTGTCTCACTTATCAGCCCTCCCTAAGAAGTCGGGGACTGCTAATCTACACCTCAGATGTTGACATAACTTTTGTCACCAGCAATTCGACTTGTCAAGGGCAGTTATGCATGCAATCAGATATCCAGAGCCCAGAGGTTCATCCTTATGATAAACTTCAGTGAGATATTCAATTTGTAGATTTATTCACTCCCATCCTCACATCCTCTTCCTTTTTTTACCCAATCCATGGGATGACTTCTCTCTCCTAGAAGCACAAGGCTTTGTGAGGGCCAGCATCAGTAAGACAGTATTAATTGAATGAGCATCCGTTATTTGCTAAAACTTTGTGAGAAAAACAAAATATACATCACGAACAGAGCTGAAAGGGACCCTACAGCTTCAGTCTAAAAGTGTTATGTTTCCGACAAAGAAATTGGGATCCACAGAAGTAATTTTTTCAAATCATCCTGCAGTATTGTGGTGGGACTAAACAAGAAAACGGTTCTTATTGCAACGCTGAGCTCCCCCTCACACGATCATGAGGCTTCCCATTTAGTTGTGATGACACCTTAAATTCTGTAACATTATAACCCAGAAAAATTTCCATATAAACTTACACGGTGTCCTCCCGTTAAAACAAAAGTCTATGCTGTTTGAAAATGTTTATTGATGGCTCATCTTCCTGATCAGATTCTCTACAAAAGCGAACTCTAAAGAGCTAATGCATTATTTTATTCTTTTCATTGTTCAAATTCTCACTGACCTCAGAGGACCCAGGGAATCTTTTCTATCAACAGTCCTAAGAGAGTCATAAAAGAATACACAAGTCAGCAGTGACCTCAGTGAATACAGAGCTGCATATGACAGGAGATCTGAGTGGGAAGCTACATGTAATAAATGAAAGATGGTAACTCTTATTCTGAGCAGCAAAACTATGGCAAATTAGGCTTAGTAAAGCATGTAGTTATATCCAAAATTTTAATCCAACTAACCCATTCACTACTAAACACATGTGTCTCAAGTTCAGTCCAGAGATCCTTTGAAGGAAGCATGTGTGTGTGCATGCGTGTGCATGCATTTCATCCATACAACTTTCACTTAGTGAGAATTTGTGGAATAACTACAATGTGAGGAACAGAAGGACTTAGAGAAGAAACAAGAGAGCAGAGTCCCTGTATAGAAGCCATCTTGCTCAGCCATCAGTGCACTTGCCTTCATCCAAGTGTCTCATCTTTTGACTTGAACTAGATATAGCCCAGATGCTGGGAAGGAAACATAAAAAGAGCAGTCTTTACTTCAAATTTTCCCTACCAAAACTTCATCTCTGCTAAAGCTCATTCTTGCTCCTGGTGTGTGTGGTCCTACTTTTTCAGATCTTTTCAGTCAAATCCTTAGCCCCTTGTTGTACAGACTCGCGGTTGGTATTACTAAAGCTACATTTTCTGATACTGCCTAGACCCTTGAGTCTTTAAGGGTCTCTCTGTTTCCTGGTCTGGGCTCACTGTCTCTGCAGTCCTCATTTCTTACTTACTCTAACTCAAGATACCTACTTGTGTTATCTCTGGACTTCACCAATTGTGCCTTTGATACTGTCATTGCTAGGCCCTCCTGACATTCCAGTATCTTCTATTCCTGATATTCTAGAAAGAAATTAATGTTGACAGATAAGACATGTGAATGAGGTCTTAAAAACATTATCAGGGTGTAGATAAAAACCCTCTGGATACCAGCTTGATCAAAAGTCATTCATTAACATTTAGAACTGCTCATAAATTAGCAGAACCTACATAACTCTGACTTCTAAACAATCCAAACATTTTTATAACATTTTCAACATTTTGTCCGAAAAATTAAAAGGCATTAAAACAGACTTACATAAAGAATTTTGTCTGAAAATTTTCTCCTAGATATATGTTCTGGGGTCAGGACATATTCAGAAAGATCTCTTGCATTCTATCTAGTCAATTCCAGAATCTCACACCAATGATCCTGGAGCAATGATCCTCTTTTCTTCATTTATTTAAGATTAAAATGGCCCTGTGGCCTTGTACAAACACACGGTAGTAGCAGATATCAATGTATGCTGAAATAATTTTCAATTATTTGATTCAATTGTTTGATCTCTCAATCTTTCAGGAAAAAAATTAATGAAACAGACAACATTAACTTCTAATATTCCAGTTAACTGAAATGTTTAAATATTGAATACAGTGGAAATCTATTATAACTTGCTTTGCTAAATGACTTATATGTCATTTAACTGACTTGTAAGTGTCAGTTCCCTAAAATATGCCTGAACTGAGAAGACCTCACCAATTCTGCATCTACCAATAACTATATTTAATCAAGTAAATTGAAGCCTTTAAGCCTCAATTCTCTTACGTGTAAAACAGGGTGGTAGACATTCGACTGAATGAAATTTAAAGTCCCTTCCCAATGAGAAGCTGTTTGATTATGTGGATTTTATAACACTATTTGTGTATCACCCAAATATTAATCCTGTTCTTTGGCAAAAAAAATTTTTTTAATTAAAAAAAACCATAAGCACAACATAAAGGCTCATACGACATCTCAGTGTGCTAAAAGCCTGCAATTCTCATTGACTCTGAAAGGAGTTCTGCAGATGTGGAAGAACATAAATACTGGGGCTCTGTGAAGTGAAACTGAATGACTATGAACCAGCCAGCTGCACGAAGACTGACTTCACTTGAGCTGTGCTTTGGTGCCTTGTACTCACACCAGCTGTGCCCCAATCTCTGATCCAATTTTAGTTGGAACAAGAAAATGTTAGGAGAGGCAAGAGAGATGATTTACCTGTGGGAGATTAGACCTTGCAAAATACCACAACTAACTTGCAAGTCATTGGTGATTAGGAAATTTCTCAGAGATATATGCTAGGTTTCAAACTAATACCCAGTTGAATATCGACTATATACCCGACTCTGTAGGACTGGAAGGATAAATAAGGCATAGCTCTTGCCTTCAACTCTGTAAAAGAGACAAGACTTACACAAATAGATACAGCAAAATGCAATAGGGATTGACCCACAAATAACTGATATAACATTCTCCAAGAACTCCAAATAGGTTTTTGGCTTATCATGATCAGATCACTGTGATATATATCACATACACATAAATGATATGTATATACACACACATATATTGCAAGTCAAGAAATATGACCATGGTAATTAAATATTTTTAAAAGAGCAATACATAACTGAGTAAACGTGGGGAAAATTCAGTGTGGCATGTAATGATAACTCTCATGACTTTGTCTTATGTCACTAATAAAAGTGTTGGCATTTGTTACCTTAACAGAGATCAATAAACATGTCCAAGGTAGACAGACATTTCATATATGTCCCTGTATTAAATTAAGTGTTTCTTGGAAGCACTTAAACTAAAAGCAAAATAGATGACTCCACCCCTAACACATTGTTTGTTGGGATTCCTGACAATCTTGTTAAAAATTAAAGGATTACAATTTCTAATTTTCATTATTTTCATTTAAATAGTTTTTAATGGAACCTACAATATCTTTAATGGAAATGGCATATTAAATAGAAAATACAGAATAAACCTGAATGTCTGTAACAGTTTAAACTTCCTTATAAGATTGGCCACATGCATATAACTCCTCTCTTCAAAAATGTGCTAAATGTCAGCAAAGAAACTAAAAAATGTACATCTTGGAAGGACAAAAAAATGCGAAAGAAAACAACAGAGTTTGAGAGAGTTCAACAACTTTTTGGAACACTGATGGAGCATGGTAATTAACACCTGATGAAGGAGTAGTAACTAAATTAACTACAATCTGGAATGCTTAAAAAATGAGGGCCTTAAGTCAAGTTCCTTAGAAGCAGAGACTGAAATAGGAATTCCTGCATATATGATTTACTGATAGATTGCTCTCAGGAGAAACTTGTAAGGGCAATGAGGGAATCAGGCCAGAGCAGAAGAAAAAGTGAGTCAAACATGTGATTTTAGAGGAAGTCTAGCCCAGCCTGATCCCACAGAGAGCTCTGGAGGATAAAGTGTATTAAAAAGCTATCCCATCCAGACAGTAGAAGGCTGAGCTCTTATACCCCTGCATAGTTACTCCATGGCCTAGGAGCTGCCCCAGGCAGAGAAAGAAAAGTGTCATCTCCCTTAGTCCAGGACCATCATGCAAAGAACTATGTGCAGCCAGTATCTGCAGCAGCAGGGGGCTGGTATATACCTCTAGTAAAAGGGTTTTGAGTAGGGTACCACCAGTATCTTCTACAGTACACCCTTGCCCAGCTGAGTCCACTTGTTTCTTATATAAAATTTACCTCATCTGGTCCCTGCTTCTCCAGAATTCTGGAAGTTCTACAATTTCCAGTACAACTTACAGGAGGAGAGTTAGTGACATGAGCTATTATCTCCCTGATGAAGTTGTCCCTAAAACCATATTGACATACATTTCCCTCCACTGTTGATATATGCAACAACACAAACAGCATGGCTGAATCTCAACATAATTATGCCAAGTGAAAGAAGTCATACAAAAAAGTGTACATCCTGTATGATTCCGTTTATATAAAATTCTAGAAAATAAAATCTAATTGATAATAAGATTAGGGGTTGCCTGTGGAGAAATTATGAGGACAGGAGAAAGTGATTACAAGGAAGCAAGAGGAAACTTTTCGGGGCAATATATATGCTCACCATCTTGATTGTGATGATAGTTTCATGAGTGTACATGCCCAAATTGTATACTATAAATATGTGCAGATTACTGTAGTCAGTTATAACTCAATAGAACTCTCAAAAAATACACTCAAAAATGAATAATTTTCAAATAAATATAGGAAATAAGTAACCCATATTATGCAGATAATGTCATTAATTAATTAATTCAATAGTTACCATATGGCTACTGAGTGTGAGGCACTGCATTAGATGTTGGGATCAGAAATATTTGTAGAATATGACACGCTTTCCCAAGGATTTCACAGATTTGTGAAATAATAGTCACCTACCAGTTGAGAAAGATAAGCTATGATATTTATTTCAAAGATGATAGTTAATGTTCCCTATATTTCCTTTATATCAAAATATTGAATAAATCTAATAATGTTTGCAGTTCCTTTCACATAAAGCCTTCTTTTATTAGTAACTGTTTCTGTGTTATCGTCACTTTGCTAACCATTGCTCCTTGGATGGCCATAGTATCTTCACCTTTCAACACTAGTGTATTAATATTCCAAAATCATCATTACGTATTGACCATCACTAATAATGCAGTCACCTCTTAATCCATATTTTGACAGTGGATTTTCCAGAAACCTAGATTTGGTCCTTGCACCCTTCTGCCACTTGCATTTGGGGGCATTTCATTGCTTGTTAGCCTCTCTATAAAGTAGGAAAAAGGAGGTAAAAAAATCCATCCAAAATTCTGCTGAGAATAATAAAATCTTAATATTGGAAGTAATCTCCAAAGCTATCTATTCCAACAACTACCCAGTACTAGAATCTCCTCTAGCCAGTCACTGACATATTCACTCAAACCAGATCCTGCTTGAACATTCTGAATAATAACAGAGCCAATACTTAGCTACTACAATAATAAAATTTATGGTGCCCTAGTTTAGCTCTTTTCCATGGTGGCGGTTCAAATAGAAGCTCTGAGGGGTTATTGGAAACAATATTTAAACTTTGGTTAGGAAATAGTAATATGTATCTTAGTTATTATATATGTACACACACACAATGTTTGGAAGAAAGAAAGAAAGAAAGAAAGAAAGAAAGAAAGAAAGAAAGAAAGAAAGAAAGAAAGAAAGAAAGAAAGAAAGAAAGAGAGAGACAGGGAGAGAGGGAGACAGGGAGGGAGGGAGGAAAAGAGAAAAAGGAGAAGGAGGACGGTGGGAGAGAGGGAGGGAGGAAGGAAGGAAGGAAGGAAGGAAGGAAGGAAGGAAGGAAGGAAGGAAGAAAGACAAGCATTCCTCCAAAATATGTTATAAAATACCTCACCCCCAGTATTTCCTGTAAGTAGAGGATGAAGGGTGAAAGAGAGGGAGAAAGGGAGGGAGGGAGGGAGAGAAGGAGGGAAGAAAATGTTAAACTAAAAGAATGAGTCCATTCTTGCTATGGGCTAAATTGTATACCCCTCCAAATTCTTTTGTTGAAGCCCTAACCCTCAATGTGACTGAACTTGGAAATAAGGCTTTGGGGTTAAATGGGTTCATAAGGGAGGGTTCCTGATCTGATAGGATTAGTGGCTTATAAGGAGAGGGAGAAGAAAGAGGTCTCTCTCTTCACCACTTGAGGACACAGTAAAAAAGCAGCCATCTGCAAGTCGGGAAGAGAGCCCTCACCAGAACCTGACCATGACTCAGACTTCCAGCCCCCAGAAATGTGAGAAAATAAATTTCTGTTATCGGAGCAAACCAGTCTATGGTATTTTCTTATTGCAGCCCTAGCCGACTAATACATTTAGTCTTAGTAGGACTTTTTTGAAGTCTATCAAGGCATTTGAGAGCTCAAAATACTTTTTTGTAAACCTCAAGTCAATTTAAAAAATGTTAAAGTCTCACTTTTGTTCAGACCACTTATTTAGTCTTAACCTGATTTTTTTAATAAAGCAAAAAGAATATGGATGAGAAAGGAGCCTGATAAAGGGGAGACTGGATGCCCGGATCTTGGACAGTATCATCTGACATAATTGATGCTCAGTTACTCTTCAGTAAAATGAACAACTGAAATTTAAAGTGACCCCAAAGTTTTCCTCCATTTACAAACTCTCTAAACATTTAAATTCAAAAGAATCTTGCAATATTGGAGGAAAAGGAACAGATTTGTAGTCAGTTTGGCTAAATGTATAAAGCACTTTGTAAAGATAATAGGGAATGATAACTACTTGCTAACAATGAACATTATGGAATTCTCCACAAGGAAGCTGAATTTTTCCTATTAAGGATGAAAGTACCCTAAAAGTGAATCTTACTATTATTTGGAGCTCAAGTGAAAAGAAAAATTATAGTTGAGGCCTCCAAAACTTTAGTCTGTAATTTTCCCCTCTATCTGAAATGATTCATTCATCCAACATACACTGAAGACTGAAGTACAAAGACAAAGCCTCCCAAAACTGGGAGTCAGGAACTGGAGAGCACACTATTATTAGTCAGTTTTTCTAATGAACTCAATAAACATTAATAAGTGGAAGTGTATATTTTTTTTCTTTTTTTTTTCTTTTTTTTTTTTTAAATTTTTTTTTTCAACGTTTATTTATTTTTGGGACAGAGAGAGACAGAGCATGAACGGGGGAGGGGCAGAGAGAGAGGGAGACACAGAATGGGAAACAGGCTCCAGGCTCTGAGCCATCAGCCCAGAGCCTGACGCGGGGCTCGAACTCCCGGACCGCGAGATCGTGACCTGGCTGAAGTCGGACGCTTAACCGACTGCGCCACCCAGGCGCCCCGGAAGTGTATATTTTTTATGTACAATATAATCTCCCCATTTAATACAACAAAATATGCACACTGAAAGAGACAGATATCCTAGATTCAGGGAATTTTAATGTGGGAGACACTTTAGATATGCTTGTTCTTGAAGTCACTTCAGATGGCCTCAGGGACAGCAAGCTGCCCCCTTGTAGGAGCGTCCACAGTATTTGATTCTCTTCCTTGTGACTGCATCTTGTTACATTATAATATCCTTTTTTTTTAAGTTTATTTATTTGTGAGAGAGAGTGTGCGTGCAGGGGAAGGGCAGAGACAGAGGGAGAGGGAGAATCCCAAGCAGGCTCTGCACTGTCAGTGCAGACCCTGATGTGGGGCTTGATCTCATTAACTGTGAGATCATGACCTGAGCCAAATTCAAAACTCGGATGCTTAACTTCCTGAGCCACCCAGACAGACCCATTATAATATTCATCTAAATATGTCTACATATCACGAGGCATCAGGCACAGGAACCAAACCTTATTCATCTTTGTTTCCCAGGACTTTGCACCACATCTGACACATAGCTGGTGCTAAATACCACATTAGTGGAGTAAAGAATAAACCTGGCTGAACTGCATGAGGAGGCTGAGGTTCACAAATACTTGTCCAAGGTCTCACAAACAGGTATGGCAAAGCCAGATTTAGGCCCCAGATCTCAGGCTCACAGTTCAGTGTTCTTGCCTTCAAAATAGCTTGCAGGTAAAAAAAAAAATGGTACCTCATCCAAACCCCACTTCTGTGTTAATTTGGGGATAACCAGAAAGACCAGCAGTATAAAAAAAAAAAAAAAAAAATTTAAAACAAGAGGAGATGTGTAAAAAGAAAAGAAACTGATTTGAATAGAAACTTCTCTAAAGAAGATATTCAAAAGGCCAATAAGCACATGAAAAGATGTTTAACATCATTAGTCACTGGGAAAATGCAAATAAAAACCATAACAAAAACCACTTCATACCCACTAGGATGTCTGTGATCAGAAAGACAAACAATAAGGCTATAATTAAAAAACACAGGCAATAACAAATGTTGGCAAAAATTTGGAGAAATTGGAAACTTATACATTGATGGTGGAAATATAAAATAGTGCAGCCACTTGGAAAACAGTCCAGCAGTTCCTCAAACAGTGAACAAAGAGTTACTATATAACTCAGAAACTCTACTCCTAGGATACTCGAAAGAAATGAAAACATATGACCACACAAAACTTGCACATCAATGTTCAAAGCAGCATTATTCACAATAGCCAAATAGTGGAAACAATCCAAATGTCCGTCAACTGATAAATGGATAAACAAAAATGTGGTATATCCATGCAATGGAAAAGTAGTATGGCAATAAAAAGGTAATTGAAAGTACTGATATTACATGTATACATGCTACAACATGAATGAACCTTGAAAACATCATGCTAAGTGAAAGAATCCAGACCTAAGAGACCACATATTGCGCGATTCCATTTATATAAAGTGTGTAAGACAAGAAAATCCTTAGAAAAAGAAAGTAAATTAGTGGTTGCCAGGAGCTTGAAGAAGGACAGAATGGAGGATGACTTCTAATGGTCTTTGGGAGTGATGAAATGCTATGGAATTAAATGGTCTGCACGATTTTGTTAACATGACAATCATTAAATCATACACCTCAAAAACATGAATTTTATGGCATGTGAATTATATCTCAATAAAAAAATGCAAGGAAACTACCTAAAATGGCTGAATTATGTGAAATAAGTGTCTTTATAAAACAATTTTTTAAAGGTACAGTCTAGAACCTGTACAAAGTAAAATGAAACATTAGTACCCATGGGGCACCTCGGTGGCTCATTTGGTTAAGCATCTGATTCTTGATTTCAGCTCAAATCATGACTTCATGATTGGTGAGATCAGGCCCCATGTCAGGCTCTGTGCTGACAGCATGGAGCCTGCTTGGGATCCATATTCTCTCTCTCTCTCTCTCTCTCTCTCTCTCCCTCTCTCTCTCTCTGCTCTTCCTCAACTGACACACGCACATGTGTGTGCTCTCTCTCTCAAAAAAAAATTAAATAAACATTTAAAAAAAGAAATAATAGTACCTATTATGTCTCATGAAGGAAACTGAAGGAAACTAGTGTTTATTTAGAGCCTAGTTGTGTCAGGTCCCAGAATAAATGCATTTTCTATATTTTCTCATTAATCTCTCAAGCAATCTACTACTCATTTTACAAATGAGAAAACAAAGTCACAAAAAGGTTAACTAATTTTCTCAATATCACACAATAATGTAGGGCAGACATGGAAATCCAGTTCAGATATACCTAACCCCAAAGCATATATTCTTTCCATTCTGGCATAGTTTCCTTAGGTAGTTTTCAAACTCCACAAAATTCAGTTTCTTGCAAGTTCCTCTCTAACTTGTGAAGTAAACTAGAACAAACCTATCTTCAAAGGCTTATGCAAATGCTGTGCAAAACTGATAAGCTCAGTGATCACCTTCTTCATGATTGTCAGAGTTGGGGAGAACAGTTTACTCCAAAGCCCCTGACTATAGCTGGTGGACACTGTATCTCTGTAGGATGTCTGGTTCATCATTATAGTTCAAAGAACTTGGTTGTACTTTACATTCAGTAGAAGTTCAATGAATAATTGTGGAATATGAGTGAACACACATTTTCTTACCCTTAAAGTACTCATAATCTATTGGGGAGAAAAGTATTGAGGATATAGTAAAGTTAGCCATTTTACCATTTTATGACCAGATGCACCCCAAGGAACTTTCTTTGCAGGAGATTATCACTGTGGACAGACTTGGTTGATGGAAAGCCATTCCCCAATCCTTCTTATAGAGGGTTAGAGACTGACAGAAATGACCAACCTTTACATAATTGATAGGATTATATCCTTTAGTCCTCTCCGGCGGGACCATATGGCCAGTTCTGGAAAACAGGTTGAAAGTCAAAAGAACAGATATTACTTGTGGATTGAACATAATTGCTGATCTCATACACACCTCTCTTTTCTGCTGCATAGAGACCAGCAGTTGCTGAGATAATAGCTGCTCCATCAGTTACAGGAAGAACTGTGGAACAGAGCCCCCCAACTGGCCCACGCGGAGATTTCACTAGTCACTGAAATTTTGAGATAGTTTTTGTTTCTACAGCATGACCTAGCCTGTCCTGACTGATTCAAGTCTCTGGAGTCAAGATTATGTGTTAGAAGCAGTGCAATTTAACTAAAATGTGCTTGACCATGATAGGATCAGATAGTTTGGGGTCAAATAATACTAAGCCTTGAAATTCACACTAATGTAAAAGGTATATTGAAGGAGGCAAGTACTAGAAGAAGGAAGAGTAATGGCATTAAATCCATAGAAACTATTAGAAGGAAAAAACTAAAAGCAGAGGAATGCACATTAGTAGCAGACACTGAGACATGGATGATGCCTTTGCTTTGAGAGCCAAGAAGGACTAAAGGTGGATAGCTGAAGACAGGAACTGGCCAGTAGGCAGGAGATGCTAGAAGTCAGTCTGAGAAGTACAAAAGCCCATGGCTAGGAAGGGAACTGCATTAACTGTCTATTTCCATTATGTCAAGTTACCACAAGTGTAGTACCTTACAACCACACAAACATTATCTTACAGATCTGTACATTAGAAGTCTGACCTGGTCTCACTAACTAAAATCAAGGGATCAGCAGGTCTCCATTCCTTTCTAGAGGCTCTAGGGCCCCACCTAACTTCTAGCTACCACTTGCATTGCTTGGCACTGTCTTCAAAGTCAGCAAGATAGCATTTCTCTGACCTTTCTTCATCTGTTTACATCTTTCTCTCCTAACACACTTAGGAAAATGTTCTCTGTTTGTGAGGACTCATGTGATTAGGTTGGGCCCACTCAAATAATCCAAGATAACCCCATCTCAATGTCCTTAACTTAATTTTATCTGCAAAGTCCCTTGTGCCACATAAGGCAACATACTCGCGGGATCTGGGGATTAGGACCTGGCCATCTTTGAGAAGCCATTATTCTGTCTACCCCAGTAACCAAGTATTAAGAGTGAGGAAGAGTCAAGGTATCAAGAAACTAGAGTGTGGTACAAGATGGGAGAATATCTCCATTTTCATGTACTCTGAACTACAGCAGGCCAGCCCACTATGCACAGTGGCTCTTGTTCTGAGGCCCCAAAAGGGTAAATTCAATGGTAAGAATGAGAAGTGATTAGGCCTTTACTTTGTTAGTGATAGGGAATGCATACTGCAGATAGCAGTGCCCATAATGCCCTGAGATTAACCCATGGCATGCACAACACAGAAGTTTAATAAATAAGGCTGAATGAATGGATACGTAAATGAAATGCTGACCAAATAAACAGGACTCAAAAATAGTCTGGATACAGAAGGCACAAGAAAGAGAAGAATAAAAATATTTGACAACCAATGAAGCATCTAGGAGCAGTACGAGGCTAGACCTTTAAAAAACATGGGAGAGAATTACACAGAATTTCTTCCCCACTGTGCTCTGAAAATTTTATTGTTTTTCAGAATTTAATTTCTTTTACATAGCTGAAGGCGTAAATATGCTGGCAGATAGATGTAAGCTAGAGAAATGTAAGAAATCATATTCATTATATGTTTAGAAAAGGATTATTGGGCACATGCTTTTCAGGAAACCAAAACTAGACATAATATTTGTGAGAAAGAATTGGGGAAACTTCTAATTTGAAGAGTGTGATCACTTTTAAAGGAGATTTTATCTTTAAAGAAATCTGAAGAGACAGGACCATGTTTTAATTATGAAACAGTGTTTCTGAATGTGTGTGCCTTAGATCTCTCCAGTCGAGGTATTCCACATCTGGATCGATTGAGTCAGTAACATGTAGAGAAAACTGAAAACTATAATAAATCACAACCCCTGTGGGCAACACCCGATTAGATTTCTTTTTGGCTTTTGCACAATGGTGGCAATGGCTGTAATCCAAAACATAAACAAAAACTCACATGGAAGCAACAAACACATTTTTTTTAATTATATTATTCCCCAGTCCAAAGAACTTTTTGTCTAAGACTTTGTCTGTGGTTTATTTATATTACTGAGTAACTCCACCCAGTGAACATAAAGCACAGATGACTCCAAAAAGGCAGCATTTACATAGTCTAATGACTCCCATGTATGGATGATAGATGTGGACGCCAAGAAGTTTGGCAATTCCTTTTGGGAAATTGACTTAATAAGATGGTGACAAGTGAAGTGTGTGCATGGTCAGTCCCATGGTAACCCAGACATTTCTATTCTCATCGCAGGAAAAGCAAGCCATTCATTCTCCATTACCAATGTGCTTTAAAGCAACATGTAAATAATGGGCAAACTGCCACAAGTTGGATTTGCTAAAAACAGTCCCATGGTATAAATAGAATCCAGAGCTATAAGCATTCCTAATGCAATATGATAGTTGATGAGAATGACACAAGTCTTAAACCTCTTGTTTCTTGAAACTTAATCTAGAGAACTGACAAACATCGATAAAACAAGAACCAGAAAGAATCAATTTGGCCTGTCGCTTGAATTATGAGTTCTTCCAGATATCCACGTACATTATCCTAGATTGTCTCTGGTTAAACTTTAACCTTATGCTGGTTTTCCCTACCACTCAATACATTCTTGTTTACTGGGAATCTGTGGATGAGAGTCCTGCCTTACCTAGGAGCACTACCTACACAGGAGGCAAAATAAGATTTGAAATTCCCATTGGGTCTTTCTACTACTTTATCAATATCTAATGGGACCTGCATAATTGGGGATTTTATAAAGATTAGTTGAGAAGAGCTGACCCCCCTACTATGGAATAGTTAACAAGCTCATGCAGGTATACATACATATGACTTACAAACATGAGAGTATTTATCTGGAGTTTACCACCAATCCATAGGCCTTTAATAAGGGAAGCTACAGTCATACTCTTAACACACTCTTGGGTTTCTTCTGTTTCTATTTCCAACACTATGTCACTTAATCCAGACAACTTGGTACAATGAGCTTTCATCATTTAATCTTTGATGCCCTCTTAGACTGGTAGCACAACACCTTGATTTCCATCTTCTTACTTACTTGGTGCCTGTGTCATTTTAATTTGTTGATCCATATTTTCCCATAAATGTTTTTTGAAATAACTCTGTGTACAGGCACCATGGCAGGCACTAGAAATGTACTGGAGAACGAGACAGATGTTTGACTCTCAACTTTCCTTGGCAGATCAAATCTTAGACTGATTCTTCCAGCTATGCCCCCTCCATCTTGAATAGTTCAATGCCCCAAGAGAATCCTACGGCCCACTGTCATGGGATTGGCAATGATCATCAGGCAAGCATACCAACCAAGCTGCCCCTGAGCCTTCAATGGGGGCATAGAAAAAATCTATACAACGTTAGACCTCTGCCCTATGTTGGCACTTCAACGTCCCATGCTATATTGTCTCTTTTTGGTGCCAAGGCAGATGCTACAAAGCATTTGTAGCCACTCACCCTGCAATTTCTCAAAGGTCAATGCCTAAACTATGTTGAAGAACTCCATTGCACTTACTTATTTTTTACATTGGTTATTTTTAAATTTCTGTCTTTAGTAGCTTTGCGTAAATCTGTGCCATTCTGGGGTATCAGGAGATGAATCTCTTTGGTACTACTCACTCCCTTTACACAATACCACTGCCTTCTGTTTCTGGGATGTACATGGAAAAAAATGGATTAGGTGGGTAGAAAGGAATGCGTTTTTAGATAAATGCTGTCTAGAAGACTCGCAAGCCATTTCCTCGCTGTCTTTCCAAATGTCCCTTCAAGAGGAAACAAAAACAAAAAACTCTGGTTACTAAACTAAGTATACAGATAGATAATTGCTGTGTAACTTTTGCTTGCCCACAACATGTTATTTATACCCACCCAGAGAAAGTAGCCTCATGTTAGTATTAAATGAAAAACAAATCATAAATATTAATGGAAATTTAGCACAAACTATACACATCAAAAATATACGGATATCCAAATACAAATTATGGACAGAGGGAAGTTTCTAAACCATCCCAATGAGTTGTCTATGTCAAGAATTTCTAACAAATCTGCACAACATTTCCTGTTATAAATAAAACACTTTTGTCAAATTTCAAACTTTTTCTCCAATTTTCTCCCAATTATATTATGGTCTAATATTGAATTAGTCTGTTTTACACAGACAAATGGATTTGGCACATTGACACTGAGTCATATCTCCCTCCACATGGGACAGTTTCTGAAATTATGCATCACCACACACAGTAGAACAGTTTTCTCTGGGAAGAGTGTTTAAAGGGAACAAAATGTTTGCAAAATAAAAAAAGAGAAAACTCTATCCTTTACAATTCCAAGAATACTCTAGCCACGGACCTGTGTTCTCTTTACTTCTACCCAACTCAATAATTTTCTGACACACTAACGCAACAACTATTAGAATAATGTCTCTCTTTTCTCATCTACTAAGGTGCCCTACATTAATCACAGCTAATGAAAATGAAATGAGATTATATATGTGGAAATGTTTCGAAAAGCTTCAAGTGCCATCCATACTTATGAGGGAGGAGTGACAGTGGTGGTCCCAGTGGTGGGGACGTAGCAATTTCTTTGACAGTGTTTCCCCATTTAGGGCATACAGAGAACTAGTTCTGTGAAAAGTCCCTTAAAGAGTCAACTCGGTGTGGGCTTGGCTCTATAACTCGAATAATCTTAGAAAACACTACGGATAATACGTCTACCTTTCAGAATTTGAAAGAGCACATTAGCCACTGAAGGCTTGGAATAGCCCTACAATGAGGAAATTTTATTAATAATAAAAATCATTAATTTTAATAATCCAGAATTTCTGAAACATAAATGCTTTGAACATATCCTTTCTATACAACAGCTATTAATATTCCTAGGCACTAGAGTCCCACAAAGTGTTGTTGTTATTGTTATTATTATTATTATTCAGAAGGAACTTCTGAATGGCCAACTTCTTTCCCTCATGAGACCCCAACCTCTTGCCTATACTAACAACATGACAGGTGAAATTCTTAATTTATGAGTAAAACTAGTGATACAGACATCCCCTTCAAAAATTAAGCCCAGATTGGAACCTAAAAAGGATGTTCCAAATACCCATAATTTATCATTTTTTATGTGTATGCCTATACATACTTTTGTCATAAAGAGGAATATTCAGATGAAAATATATCCATAGATTTTAAAGATGGCAGTCTTCATAGTCTCAAAATGGAGATAAAGCAACAAGAGTTTACTAGTGCCGTCAGTCCTACACCAGTGCTTTGAGCAACATGATTTCCTGCTTTGAAGGAGCTTGCAGTCTTTTTGACTTCTCAGTTTGAGGAGTTTATAATCCAGAAGGCAGAAGTTAGCGCAAGATAACACAAATTAAAATAGCAAATAATATTCATTTGTGTTGATACAAACACACATTATCATCAGAAATGTCCAGGAAGAAATAGTCTTGGTTTAGTTGTTGAAAGTGGGAAAGGAGGAAATCCATCTGATCCTGAACAATGCTCTTCCTTGCCACATAGCCAGATGCGATACCAGTATCCCCCTGGAACTCTCTGACAGTAGGTCTAACACAGAAAGTCTAATAAAAACCAAGGTTCCAGAAAGGATGCAAAATATACACAAGATAAAAGTAAATTGAAAAACTAAGAGAATAAAGAATTAGAACATGGGAGAAATGAGGATGTGAAAAATAATGAGACGAAAAGAGGGTGGCACAGACTCTTCTCTAAAGTCCAATGGAAACAAAGCTATAAGTAACAACTTACAAGAGTTTCAAGAGATCTGGCCACTTTTTGTATAGAAATTTAAGTCTCACTTCTTAACAGGTCATTTCTCTTCCTACCCCCTTACATAGTAATCTAAAGCCCATTTAGCCACATGTCGATAGCAGTGATGTTTTTAAGGTTTCTTGCAGATAGACTTAACTATTCCCTTATGCATGGAGTGAAACTCCAAGACTGTGACTCTCCTTCTAGGAAAACAAGTAGGCTGCCAGAGATGAAAAGATCTGGTATTGGCACACTGAGTATATTCACAAAACCATATGGCGGCTCTAAGCAGAAGTGACAAGGGCTAACCATTATACATCCACATTTAAGAAATAAATTCATGAATAACATAGAAGCCAAGGTATGTAGAACTCTAAACTGTTCCCCTTTTTGTCATGGAAGCTCTATAAGGACATCTTGTAAAATGTTTCCCTTAAAAGGAAATAGATGGGAACGAGACACCATGAGATGGTATCCAGCCATCACGGAGGGTCCAAAAATAAGTGGCCACAGTTCTTAAGGGCATTCAGCATTAGCTGCAGACTATTGTTTACTCATTCAGTCAATCAAAAGTCTTAGATTGTGAGGGTGTATACCAGGAGAGTGCACTGGGACCCTTTTTATTTCAAAGCAATATTGAAACACATCTGCTCAAATAACCTTTGTACTTCAGCGGACTTACTTACCAAGCAGGAAGACTCGGTTTGCAGGCCAAATGCAGACTGACCCTCCTGATCCCTGACCAAAAACCATAAAGTATATTATTATATTTTCACCCAAACAAATACCAAGAACTAAGCTCTTCTTTTTTGTATGCTTCTTGATTCCATCTTCTGACTTACATTTAGCATTCTGAGTAACCATTTCAAAACTCTCCTAAATGAGCAAAGGCCTCCTCTGAGCCCTGTCATAGACCCCAGTACTTATTTCACCCGTAGAATTGGCCCTGTTGAATAAAAATGGTGTATTTGTCTCCCCTACAAGACTGTTTAAATCCTCAAAAATGGGAACCAAACCATATTGGTCTCTGGAACTTCAGCTTCTATAATGCTGCCAGAAATATACCAGCAGCTCTAAATGTTTTGTTGTTGTTGTTGTTGTTGTTGTTGTTGGTTGGTTGGTTGGTTTTTGAGCTAAATGTAAGGGGTACAAATAGAGAAAGATAGGGAAGATTTAATTTTTTTTAAAGTTCTACAATCAACAATACATATTGACCACCTATTCTATGCTGGGCCTAGCTTCAAGAAAAGGGGTTAAACCTTCAGGGAGAAAGCAGTGAAGTTAAGGAGAAAAGAGGTGAGCATATGTATAAACCAGTAGACAGCGGAAAATGTCATAAGAGATGTACCAACCTCCCTTGGAGCTTCAGTAAAAGAGAAAACATTTCCTGAAGAAGGTGGTATTGAAGTAAATGGATAAAGGATGTGAGCACATGTTCATGGGCGTATCTGGCAATAGGAGCTACCACCATATAAAAGATGAAGAGTCGGTGGCACAGACATTGTAAAAAGCAAATGGTCTCCCCTGACAGAATCACAGGGTATGTGAGATTAGAAATGAAAACTGGGCTTGAATCATGGAGGAGAGACTTAAATACCAGAATACGAATTCAGATTTTTTTTTTTTTTTTTTTTTTTTACAAATCAGGTAATGTGCTGCCATCAAAGGTGTCTGCAAGAAAAAAAGAAAAAAGAAAAAAAAAATTTTTAAAAGGTGGGAGGGGGCACCTGGGTGGCTCAGTTGGTTAAACATCTGACTTCGGCTCAGGTCACGATATCATGGTTTATGAGTTCAAGCCCCACGTCGGGCTCTGTGCTGACAGCTCAGAGCCTGGAGCCTGCTTCGGCTTCTGTGTCTCCCTCTCTCTCTGCCCCTCCCCAACTTGCACTCTGTCTGTCAAAAATAAATAAACACTAAAAATTTTTTTTTTAAAAAAAGGTGTCTGCAAGAAGGCATGATGTAATCACTGCTGAACATGGGGAGACTCCTTTTGGGGCAACATGCAAGGTGTTCCGCGGATAGGATGTGGTAGTCTAAGGTCAGGACACGTGTGAGATCTCTCATCTCAGATAAATATTTTTGTCGGTCAAACTGGAGTTTCTCATGAAAATCTTAAGTTGTGTAAGACATAACTCAGAGCAGGAAATACAGGATTTATTACAACTGAACAGGAGGTAAATATTAATAAGGACCTAAGAGAGTAAACCACAATGAGAAAGAACGGAGGGTAGAAGATAAAGCAGAGTTAAGAATTATTTAGCGAGGGAATCCTGGGATCAAGACAATTCCCAGACTGTAGACAGAGTCTAAGGTGCATAAGTAAGGGTGAACTATATTTTACTAGCACCCTGGAAGGCCTTTACTTTTCCACTCCTGAGTAAGAAAAAAATCCCTTGACTATATTACCCCTTCTTCATTGCACTGCCCCCATGAGAGAATTCCTACAGTGAATTTTTTTTTTAATTTTTCAATTTTTATTTATTTTTGAGAGAGGGAGAGAGTCACAAGCTGATGTCAGACGCTTAACCAACTGAACCACCCAGGTGCCCCCAAATTTTTTAAAGTATAAAAAAAGAACAGAATGGGCCGTCTGGGTGCTCAGTCTGTTAAGCGCCTGACTCTTGATTTCAGCTCAGGTCATGATCTCCTGGTTTGTGGGTTTGAGCCCCGCATCGGGCTCGCTGCTGTCAGCACGGAGCCTGCTTCTGATCCTCTGTCTCCCTCTCCCTCTGTCCCTCCCCTGCTTGCTCTCTCTCTCTCTCTCTCTCTCTCTTTCTCCCTTTCTCAAAAATAAACACTTAAAAATTAATAATTTAAAAGAGCAGAGTGACTCTAGTTGTCACTGGTTATGGGGAAGGTGAGGGTCAGAAAAAGGCTCAGAGATGCTAGAAAAATCTAATAGTTTGGGAAACTAAAGGAGCTATAACAATTTAGACTATATTGAAAAGGGCATTCAAACTTTCCCTCATTAAAGTAATAAAGGGGTGAGGCATTGGGGAGATGAAGGAATTTACAATGGGAGAAGATAGAGAGCCTCTTAGGAAATCAAATTGATCAATTTGGATATCAAGTAAATCTGGCACCATGGGTAGAATTTTCAGAAGCTAGGACTAGGTGTGGTGTGGTCCCACTTCCACCAGGCGATTCACCACTACTCGATTCAGAGAAAGAGAGTTAAAGGGCTTCCAGGTTTAGACGCTGACAGCTAAACCCAGGGGACTTCTGGGTGACTTAAGGTCACTGTAAGTAGTGCTTACAGTTAAGAGCCAGCTGAGTGACAGAAGTACACCCCACTTCAGGATTCTATACCTAGAACACAGACAAGGTTTGATATTGGGGATGTAATCCCCTTGTAGCAAACACTGGACTAATGCGTTCTGAGCTCTTAGTCCCATGCCCAAAGTTGAGCATGTGCATCTCTGAATGTTGGGTTGACTTCATGGGGGAAGAGTAGGAGAATCATCTACTGACTGGCACAAAGTAGACATCGGAAGGGTAGAAAGAAGTTTAGAGAATGTCTGGTTAAGCCTTCTTATTTTATGCACGGACACTAAATCCTAAAAGGATAAAACATCAGCCCCGAGTCTTCACAGGTAGTTAGTGACCTAGCTGGGACTAAACCCCAGATTTCCTGACTCTCTGTGCAGTGCTCTTTATAAAGCCAGCGGGAGCTATGAGGCAGTCATCTGTAAGATCACCCAAGTCAGCTCTCTACCATCTGGGCCAACAAGGAAAACGGTGACTCACAGAATCCAGCCTTCCTTTGGAATGCAGGAGAGGTGTGCCTTTCTCCTGTGCTATGAGCCTTTTCAATTTTTGTAAATAAAACCCTATTTTAAATGCCCTGGGAGAGCTGGCAATTGTGAGTGCTTTGCAGGCCAAGATCCTATCTAGTGATACTTAGAACAAGCTTAGGCTGACTGACCGATGGATCATTTGGAAGATAGAGAGCAAACGTCTATACATCAAACTTACTTCATGTTGTCAATGATTATTCCTTAGACTAAAAGTCATGTTCATTTGCATTCTAAAGTACTTAGGAGTATCAGAAAGAATCAGAGGCTGAAATTTGCCAAGGGTAACACATATAAAACAATTGAAAGTTAGCTGTTTAAAAGCATACATGTGAAGGTACAGCTTTTAATGCCAGGTTCCATCGCTTTCTAATCCAGGAGCCCTTGAAAACTCAGTGATCTCGTTCATCAGACCTACTCAATCTGGGAGTAGATACTTTTTGAGAACCTCAAAGCTACCACAGGGAAAGAAGAGTCAGGCTTCCTTGACACAGAGCAGACACCACCCTTCACATGAATCCCATCTGTCATCCGGGCCATACCCTGGGAGGGCGGGGGGTGGAGGGGTCCTGTCTTTCTCTCTCCTTACAACCACATAGGGCACCAACAGAGACAATGTCACCACTCTTTCTGCCACCTCACACAGACAGGCCTCCAAGTCCGCAGAACAAAGACACTCCCTTTTCTGTAAGTATGCTAATGGCCTTAGACATACACATTTATCTGCAAAGCTACCAGAAAGATCCTTTTCAAAGAAAAGTGAAATCTTAGTAATATGCCATTTCCATCATGCCATTGTACTGCTCAGAAGTGTTCAATGACTTCTCACGGCCCACAGCTATGACGACAACAACAACGACGACTACTATTACTATTACTACAGTTCAGACTACTGAGGTGACGTAGAAGGCCTTCCATAGGCAGATCCCACCTCTCCTGCCCTGTTTCTTAGCCTCATTATTTTCCTACATAGACCCTTCCCTTTAGTAATGCTGGCCAATTCACTATCCTCCAAATATCCCTGTGTCTTCCTCAGCTGAACGCATTCCCTTCCTTGCCCTCCTGTTCATCACGCATGTATCCAAACACTACTTTCCATGGCCGTGCTCAATGCCAGCTCCTCCTCAAAGTCTCTCTGCTACCCAGCTAACAGGATTTCATGCTTTTTTTTTTCCTTCTATGAGAACAGATCTACATTCTTATTTTCCTCTGCTTTGAATACTCAACACTGTCTGGTATCCATTCTTAATAAATATTTGTTAATTATTACTTCCAAATGAGCAAAAAGAAAAAGGGGGGCGTTCCATATTCAAAGCTGTTTAAAATAAGGTAATAATCTGGAGCTGTTATTATATTATCCACACAATGGAAACTTCAGAGCATCTAGTGTGTTGTCATTGGATTCCCTTCTTTCCACAGAAGACCAAACTAGGTCATTTCAAACCTCAGTCACCTTCAGAGAGATTCTAGAAGGGCATGCTAAGAACCAGCAAAGGAATCACATTCCTGGATTCCTTACTTGTTGTCCAGATCTGCTACTGAATCAGATTCAGGCAAGTGTGAACTAGAGAAATGAACTAACCATTAGCACCATCCAAACAAAATGAAAGGAGCTCTTTTGTTATCTTGGCTGCATATTCAGGTTTGAAAGGAGGAAGTAAAGGACGAGAAAGGAGAAGAAAAATACAACCATCAGTTGCCTTCCCTTCCAACGTGCTTTTCTTGCCTTGTGTTTCTATTTTTCACAACTCTGTGATGAAACTGGAATATTTGGAAGGCATAAAATTGGGACTGAAAGGATGATTTGCTGTAACCTAATGAGGATGTTTACTAATGTGTTAACCACACAGATGCTCCTCTAACTGGGTCCTGTGTAGTTTGTACAGAAAACATTTCTTTCCTAAGTTAGAAAGTGCCAGAAGTGGTACCCTGCCTATAAAATCACATCTGATTTCAGGGGTCTGCCCCAGCAGCATCAGGCAGTTCTCTTTCTAGGACCAGTAACAAGGGTTATTCATTTCATAGACTTAATTTAATGGGTTTGGCCACATCCTCAAAAGACAAACATACTATTTGGAAAGAGGAAAACTGAATTATGGAGGATGAGAAAACAGTAAAACCAAACAGCAAGTGGGCATGAAAGTTAATGTGAAAATTCTACCTTTCTAAGTATTCATTCTTTTTTTCAATCATTAAGTCAATAACTATTGTCCACTCTCTATGTGTCAGTGCTCCATAGTGTCATTTATTCAATTACAGGATATGTATCCAGTGAGTACTTATTTTCCGCTAGCTAGTTAACCACTAGATACAATTTCTTTGCAGCCAAAAATTTACTGACTATAATGTAAAATAGCAGGGATACACAGATATGAAAAATTATAAATATTAAAACAAATAAGCAATGTCTAAAAAAATCATAATATTTGGAATAATTATTCCAATGTCAAATTTGTTTATGATAAACTTTAAATTTTTCATCTAATCCTCCTTCATACCCAGGCACATGGTGTTCTACTTTGTTGATTTTCACATGTATCCAACGGAGAATAAGCTTAGTTACAAATAAAGCAAAGCTTTGGGCTCTAGAGGCAGACAGATGGGAGTATGAATATGTAAAAAAACTAAGTCTAGTGTAAACTTAAGACATGTGACAACTAGTATTATTGTTACCCAAATGCCACTATTGGGCATTTTCCTAATGGATTTCTTTCAATCCTTTTTTATAGGTGTGACCTTTAGACCAACGTTTCTTACAGGGAGGAGAGAATTTTGCACACACACACACACCCCCCACCACCACCACCACAGGGACATTTAACTAAGTATAGGGATATGTTTGGTATTCACCCCTTAGGAAGGAGAGTGATACTGGCATCTGGTGGGTAGAGACCAGAGAGGCTGCTCAATATTGTGCAGTGCACAGAAGAGGTCCCCACCACAAAGAATTACCCTGCCTGAGATGTCATAGAACCTAGTTTAAGAAACCCAGCTCTTGGCCGTCATTTTTCCTTCTCTCAGAGCCTGGGAATCCACAGACATCAGGATCTAACCTGAGACCAGGCTAGGTGTTTTACAAGACAGCCTCCTGCACAGAGTGCACGAGTTTTGCAAGCTCACTAGCTGTGACTCTCCATTCATCTTGTTGGTTTGAGCTAATTGCTTCACCCCTGTAAGATTAACTTCTTTAAAAACAAACAACCAACCAAAACTACACAATACTTACTTCATAAGGTTGTGGTGAACCCTGAATCACATTGTATCTCTCTCTCTATATATAGATACATTCATGTAGAGAGCTGTTCAGTGAAAGTCCTTTTATTCTTCCCAGCCCACTTACCCCACTCCTCCCTTTTTCCCCTCAGTACCCGCCCCCTCCCCCCCCCCCCCCGCCCATTCTTCAGGTTCAGGTTCTCTCTTTTTAAATGTTTTAGTTCCTTTGGTGGCAAAAATCGAGCTTGGACTGGGAAGTGAGTCACCACTCAGCAGCTAAAGGAGCTTGTTTTTCTTTCTCTGAATGTATTTCTTAAGAATTTCAGCCTGATCCTTCTGCCGTTTGCTGGTTGAATCCTCTCTGAATGTTTAAGACACACAGAGAGTGAGCTGTGGCACCAAGACGTTTTCCAATTGTTAGGAATGAGAGTTTTTTAAATACCGAAAATAACCAGAGGGCAGAGTCCTGAAATCCTGTTACATAAGCAGATGTTGGAGGACCGAGGCTGGGTTTGAGGTTCCTTTCCCCACAAGCCAATCTCAGCTGATCCTCCCGAACCTTTGCTGGATTTACCTTAATGCTGCAGAAGTCTCAAGAGGGGCCTCGGGATGCTGCACAGTACCGGCAGCACAGGGAGACCTTTCTTGTCAAATAAGCACTGGTGGGAGTGAGGAGTGGAGGGCGGGTTTCACCCGCGGGCAGACGGGACGCACGGGGGCTGCGGGCGCCGGGGGCGCGGGGGGCGCCTGCTGCGCGCACTGCGCTCCGCTCCGCGCCCGCCGCTGCCGGGTGGGTGTCCGCCAGCGCTCGGGCCGTGCTCCTCGGACGCCCCGCTTCCCCTCCGTGGCTCGCTCAGGAACCCTTCCGTTTCCCTGAACCGTTATTTAGTGTTTCAAATTCACAGAAAACACCTTTAGTCATCACAGTCACCTACAACTCCCCTCTCAAAAAAAAAAAAAAAAAAAAAAAAAAAAGTCATACAAAAACAAAGTAATTCAATTCCCTTTTCCTTCCAGATCTTGCTGGTCTCTCTGTCTTCGGTTCATTTTCTCCCCAACCTTTTTTCCCTCTGTGATCTACATCCTTTCTCTACTTCTCTTCGTTCTCTCTCTCTCTTTCTTTCTGTTTCTCCCTCCCTCTCCCGTTTCCATTCCTTCCACCGCTTCTGCACCCCCCCCCCCCCCGTCTCTCCTCCCTCCTTCGGGCTCCTGCTCTGCCCTCTCCGCCCCTCCCCAGAGAAGAGTGTCCAGCTCCACCCAGGGCTGCCCGCCCGCCGCTCCTTTCCTGCCCACCTACTACGAGGAGCAGCCCCTCCCACCTGCCCATAAAAGCCAAGTGCATGTTACCAGCCGAGGATCAGAGCACTCTCCCGGTCCTCTCCTGTGGGAGCCCCCAGCCTCTCTCCCGGATCTTACGTGCTCAAGGTAAGAGAACACTTCTGCAGGCATCTGACCTAATGGGGGTTGCTGCGGGGGTGGGAAATACGTCTCCTCTGGTCAACATGCTTACGGTTTGGTTCGACCTGATTCTTACGGATGCCAGATCAGCTGCTCCTTTAAGTAGCAACTGGTTGGAAAACAAACTTCTGTTTGAACGGGAAAATAAAAGTTCATTTTGGGCAAGAAACAGCAGCATAAATACTGCAAAAAAGCTTCTCTCTTTTTAAATCACTTTTCCCCATTTGCTGACTGTTGCTGAAGTTAAAATGTATCTGTTTGGGGTGTTTTACGCTTTTCATTGTAACTATCTCATGTATCAGTGGGGGCAAGGAAAACTTTGTCCCATTGTCAAAAACGTACTTTAGAAGAACACAATTAGTTTCCTAAATATAGCAGTCAAAAGGTCTGCTAACAATTTTGCGATGTTTTCCAAACCCCCTAAGACAGCTTCTGTGAGTCCTTTAAAAAGTATCTTTCCAGGTTTAAGTGCTTGGAAAAAATGATGTGAACGGGTGCCCTTTGCACAGGGACAGTAATCAGGTGGCTGGTAGATAGGAAAGAACAAACCCAAATTTACAAGCTGGGGCAAAATGTGCTCTCACAAAGCTATCTTTTCAAGACTTTCTAAAATGAGAACGGTGTCAGAACCCAGAAAGTGTATAAAGGAACTTCATGAATTTCTATACATACACCTAAACATAAAGCGTTTCAATATGTTTCACAGCAAGAGAAAAATACAGGCCAGATTATACAATTCTTCTGTGTACACCAGACGGTTGTAAAAAAAAAAAAAAAAAAAAGATCAGCTTGAAGGCTTTGGAAGTTTGAACCCTGCTTGCCACCCTCCTTTCCCTCATCTAGTAATTAACATCGACCTGATTAGGACTGGATTCTAGAGCTACGCAGTAGTTAAGCGACCATCATATTTAAAGACTGCCATACCTTCCTGTTTCTGAGGTCGGAGAATGAGCACCGTGCACCTGTGAGAGCTTCTGTGAGTAGCTCCACGGCTGCTCCTGTAAAACCAGACGCTTGGTCCATGAAGTTTGCCATCAAAATCTGTGGGCTGTGTGGGATGAAACTCTCTCATGTGGGAGAAAAACCCTCTTCAAATATTTCCTCTGGGGAATTAATTGCACAAGACTGCTTAGAGACGGCAAACCAAAGGTTTGGTCAGGAAACCAACCCACTATTTCAGCCCTTAAGATTCTTAAAGTAAAAGAGGAAAAGCTTCATTTTTTTTTTTTTCTTTTTTGGTTTGTGTATATTGTTTCACTTAAAAAGGGAAAAGTCACCAGAGCTGTAAATAATTCTTCACTATTAAAGAAAGTAGAATCAACAGAAGTTTAACTGAGGGTCTTTCAAAGCCTTTCTCCGTATCATTTGCATATCAAAGGAAATAATAAAGATGTATTAAAACTCCGCTTGGCAGGCAAGGAATTCAATGCCGTGATTCAAATGAAAGAGTTACATATAAAGGTTTCTGTCATGTAACATTTTGCTTCATTGGAAAAAATTATTGCAAGGAGTGTGGTTTCCTTTAAGAAAATGATATAAAATTACTATTGGCTGAGATAGTATGTGACCTGAGCATATTAAAATACCTTTCATCTTCAGCCACAGTGCAGACTGCTTGCTTCGTATCTGATGTAAGTGGGTAATCAACCTTGACAAGAGCACAGGTATGGGACAAGGCCAAACCAAGTGTGTGGTATGTCCAAGTTAATTCTTTTTTATGGTTATGCCGGACTCAAACCCATCATCGCAAGAGTGAAAATGCACTTCATTCACCAGATTTCCCTTGAGGGAAGTTATCTTTTCTGAGAGAACAAAAAAAAAAAAAAAAAAAGTGTTTCCAATGTAAAAGAGCTCCTGTTATTCCTAAATTTGGGGATGCAAAGTGTTCTCCCAGAGTTTGCTTCTGCTTTTCCTGGCAGCTAATCCACTCTGCCAGCTACGAACCATTTAACAGTCACTGCCTTCCCCATGTGCCATCAAGTCCAACACCCTCAATAACTGGGTGAGATCATGTAGATGGCTCATGACCTAACTTTCCCAGGGCCCTTTACTGGACTCCTAAAGTGAGCGTTTCCCTAGAGGGCACATAGCAGGCAAGATGAGACTTCTTAAGTCTTTAGAAAAATCAGTGCTGGGTTTCACGTAGTAGCCATCCCAGTGTCTCTCCTTTGCACACAATGTGGAGGCTTCACATGAGTCTTTGCTCTCTGCCGTTAGAGAGCTGCTCCTGAAATTGGGTTCATGACCATACCTATCTAACACCAATCGAGCTGGCTTGACCAACTCCTTTAATGTTTCTCAAAAAAGAAAAAATGGGCAGCTTCCTTTCACTAGAGACACAGAGAAGGTGTTCTGCTCACTTCAAGGGCCTGCTAAACCTAGGGAAACACACATTTGGATTGTTTTCCTATTGTCACAATTACAAAACAGTATTATTCTTCCAATGACCAGAAAGTGTATCCCACTTTATGTCCATTGATACCCATGAAAATCAAAGAGGAGAATGGGGATGAAACCAAGTGGGAAGCCGAGAGGAATGTCTCCTAGGAAGTGCCCTGGGAGAAGAGAAAGAGCAGAATCTGTTACAAAAGCAACTTCTTTTTGCCTTTATTTGTATGAAATATGAAGAGGTGCAGAAGAGCAAATAGTCATATCTGCTCTTGGTTTTTGTCTTAAATCAATAAGAATAGTTCCACCAATACGCTAAGGTCCATCTCTTCTGTGCCCTACTCTAACAGAGGATAGCCCAGTTCTAAAGACCAAAACGATTTCAGGTCTACCTCACATTAAAACCCCTAGGACTTCGCCAGTTACAGCTTTTTTAAAACTATATTATGAGTATAAAAACCCTCAGAACATTAATGGGTGGTTCACATCAACAAACCCACCCCTAACCTTCCGAAAGGGCCCAAAGTTGGGTGATTATTTGCAAGTGAGAAGTTAGAAGCAGCAAATTACTCCTTCTTATCTATAGTCACCCTCTTTGGTATGGCAACTTGCAGAGTGATTGAGATAAACACTTATTTCCCAACCTCTGGTCCTCCCAGTAATCCTCTGAAAACCAAGCCTTTTTTCATGCCTTGACTTCCTTCTCATCCATCAAGTCTTCATAAACACACATATGCATAATTTAAAGAAGGTACAGATCTTGAGACTAGAATCCAGTCTTCTGAGAGGTGCCTTGTTCTAATTATGAGTGAAAAGGAAAAAAAAAAAAAAAAGGAGAGGAGAGGAGAGGAGAAGGTTAAGGGGAGAATGAATGCTCTTTGGAATTTAGAGAATGTTTTACTTTAGCATTTTGTGAAATGGACCTTTTGCTACCCAAAGCATGTAGAACTTAAAAAATAATAATAATAAAAAGATCAGCTCACAAATGGTTACAAAATGCTAAGGATATAATGAAAAAGATCTTCCAATGACCTGGCAGTCATTAACACCAGTTTATACCCCACAATACTAAATGAGAGCTCTGCTAAACTTGCCCTTTCCAGAGAGGCAAGGAGTGAAGAGTGGGAAAGAAAATTAACCACACTTCAGCACCAACAAACAGAGAAGGCACTAATCAGACATTCCACTATCACTTTGGCAACTGTGTTCCCCTTTTGAGGAAGGAGGTTCTTTAGAATCTATCCTTAAGCAAATAGATTTGTGGGATGGGGGTTAAAGGGAGTCACACAAGGTCAGAATGTCTATAATCTGGGGCCCTGTGTATGCAAATCCACAAAGCCATTGAAATTGCATGGAATCAAACTGAGGTGACTGAAACAAAAATGTTTCCCCAAACTGATTATAGAGTAATCAGCTAAAATAATAATGAATTCTAACTGCTCAGTGTAGCGTAATGGCTCAAGCAACTCACAGCACCTATAGCTGATTACATAAAATATTAAAAGACATCTGATGGTTCACCTTCAATCTCCCCTATTAATTTTGGGTCCACTTCCATGGTTCTTCCTAGAAAACGAAAACTGCCCTTTTCTCCTTCATCATGGGATTTGCAAATGCATACGTGTCCCCTCCCCCCCCACCCGCCCCGTGCTACCCCATTTTTCTTTCAGTGGAAGAAATCTCTTTTCAATGATTACAGATCAAGTTTCTAGAGTACCACTCATATTTGTGGCTTTTCTCATTACCCAAAGTCTCATACTTCTCTTAAACAGACTGTAAATTTTTACTCCGACAAATAAAAAGGCTTTACATTTTTGTCAATCTTCATTCATCTATCTAGAAGAAATCTAATTTAAAATTGCTACTTGCCTCCAACAGGCCCTCTGCAGTGACGTTTCTAAACACTTTATCTAGTCCTTATTCCCCTTTCTTGGGTATTAAACTTATTGAGAGAAACACAGAATATAAATGCTGGAAGGATCTTTGGGGCTAATTTTAACTAATGTTAATTTTACAGCAAAAGTCAGAGAGGTCGATGTCATGCCCAGGGTCACCCAGACGTGTGTAGCAGAACCAGGAATACATTTCGTGCAGTCAAACTCTTCAAACAGTGGTCTGTCTTAGATAACTATAGTGTGTCTTTCCCACACAGTATGTATCTAAGATGTCTTAAAATCTGGTTCCAACATTTATGTGACAGAACAAATGTTTTCTTGTATAATAACCTTCTTCTTCTCCCACTCAATAGACAATGTGTTGCCAATATAACCACCTTACACCTTCCCAGGTCTTTAATGAGAAAAAAGACAAAATATGCGTAAAGAACAATCAGAGGAGACTTTGAGGGACATATGGTTGGAGGGGTGTAGGCATGAAATGTGTCACGTCAGAGGAGAGGCGTTAAGGGGCCAAGAGTGTAGAGACAGGATGCTGTAGCTAAGAGGGCTCATTCCCTTAGACAGAGGAGAGAGAAACTCCATAGAGTTGAGGTGCTAAAGAAGCGATTTTTAATGTGTCTGATCCAAGAGCCTGTCAAATGTTTGGGAGATAAAATCCTATTTGGGTCAGCCTCCTTTCAGTATAACGCCAGTTGAGGACTGACTCACATGGGTAAAAGCTTTACAAGTGTTACATCTTATTAAAACTCTTCTGAACCCTTGACTGAACTTCTGCTGGGAAAAAGAGCCTTATCTGACCCCTGACTTGACTGACCCAGCAATACTAACTCCATGGAAGTCATGCCATCACAATGCTCTCTGCTAAGATACAAATACAGTTTTTGGTGATACACAAAGTTAATCCAACATAGAAAATGATGAAGGTAAAAGGAATATTCTTGTATCATTTCTGGAAACAATTTGCCCTGAATAAGTAGACAGATGTTACCCCAGATGCTTCTTCACTTTCCCCTAAAGCCTGACAATTGTTTGCGTATCTTTGAAATAGTACTTTTGTTTCTGAAATTGATTTATTGTATGTTAAAATTTACATAGTCTATGACTAAGCATCATCGTGAAAACATTCTTTTAAGTAAATTTCTTGAAGACTGCGTCTCTTAAGCTCTCTATTGATGTGTTTACATCACAGGATATTTAGGCATTGGCATCACTTGATGTGCTGAGATTAAAGACAATCACTTCATGTGCTACTTTTCCAACTCAAACTGAATAGGCCTGGGTGTGGGTGTCAGCTGTTGGCTTCTCTGGGAAATAAAATGTGTCCAGCCTGTTGGGGCGCCTCTCCAGTCCTCTCTGTTAGCTAGATAAAACAGCTGTTTTTCTGAAAGACTGGGCCAATGACCTCCGTAATTCAGGTTTCATGTACTAGGGCAACTATGGCTGGCTTATGCAGAAATTATGCTACCCTGCAGCCGAGTGGGTAAGTCACAACTGCCTTCAGTTCCATAGGAGGACACTGAATCCTAAAATCTGGCTCAAGAGCATTGTCCTGGGGCAGCAGGAAGACAGCTTGGCAGCAGCTGATCCACTTCATATGTTCCTCCAACTATCATGCCATGTGAACTCTAAAAAGATAAATCTAAACTTGGTTCATAAATTGAAAGTGATGACTGTACACCATTATATTTCTTTAATGATCTTTACTTAGCAATTAACTAGTCTTCAAATCCAGAGGTCATGGTGTTCATCAGTGCTATAAATCCAAACAAGTGGCCTCTTGTTAAAAGGCAGATGAAAGATAAGGGCAAGACCTACATGAAGGGAGATGCTAGGTAGAGCTAAGACTTTGTGGCTTAGGTGGCCAAAATTGAGGTTGGAAGAAGAAGAGATAAAAGGAGATCTTTAGCAAAAATATGCTATTGGATCCATAATTCCTAATTTAACGACATGTCTGGTTCCCCTTCTAGCTCCCAGTTTATTCCAATCCCCTCAGTTCGAAAGAGTGGGGAGAGAAGTCATTGACCAGTAGAGGGAGCCACGGGGCTGAGTGTCTCAAAATAAAAACTGACTTGTTCCTAGAGGGGGCCTTTTAGATTTGAATTCTTCTGATAAAAGGCAGAGCCAGGTGTCCTTTGTTACCAGTGGCTAAAGTGTACAATAGGAGCATATCACATTGTTGGTTTTCTTTTTGAAAAAAAAAAATACCAATTTAAGTCTCTAGGAATAAATCACCTGCGCTTCAACAATGCCAGAAATGTCCAGGCTTGTAGAGGTTTATTTGAAAGAAAACCAAAGCAATCTTAGAAAATGTTCTTTCCAAGGCCACCACCAGCCAAGACTAAATGCTCCAGACTAAATGCTCCACTCAGTGAGAAAGAAACTCTGGAAGCTGGGGGTGGGGTCAGAGAGAGAAGAGCAGAGAGGCTCAAGCACTGAGAAGATTTCACGAGTTTTAAAGGGGAAGTCCTGGTGTCCTGCCATGACCAGACCCTCCTGTCAACAAGAGCAGGAAGGGAGCCTAGAGAAAGAAGGAGGCAGAAATGGGCCCAACAGGTTTCTCTGAGATGGCCCAGAATCTGCACTCCTGGATCCGGGTCTCTCCAGGGAGCAGCCAGAGCCTTGCCTAGACTGAAGTGAATACCTTTCCGTTGAACATTTCCATTGCACAGCTGTGTTGGGGATGGCTTGTTAAGACTTGAGACACTTGCATAATTCAGAACCCTTTGGGGGATAGAGATCAATTAGGACCATAAAAGAAAAATCCCTGGCACACCAGAGAAGGGCTGCTTGCTTTTTAAAACTTATGACATCCACAGGAATACAGAGCAGTCCTCTTTCTATTTCTGAGGTCAGTGGAGACGAACCTATAAAGTTTGTGTGCACGTAGCCTAAGAAGTCCCCATTTGAGAAAATCTTGCGTTTAAATCTCAGAAACACCTTGACTCTTTCTGGGATCTTTGGAAAGCCACTGATCATCTCTGTGCCTTAATTTATTTATCTTAAGTAGAAGAGCAATTTTCAAATAACCACTGTCTTTGTCATTTAGAGACACTTGAGGTGTTGCCAATTATTTTGCAGACTGATACTCCTTAAACATACATGGTTGCTGTCACTTATATAGTGAATGGATTATACTCACAACACCTGGTAATGGCTCATGGTATTTATGCAGAATCAGGTCAAAATGGAATAAAATTCCAAATAAGCACATAACCTTCCAAGATGTAGCAAGAGCATTTTTGTTTCTTAAAGTACGAAAGACAATGCCTCATGTGTCCAGAATCCAGACAAGGTCAAGGGTAAGTAGAAGAGGGAAAAGAAACAATTAATTTATGGCTTAAGAATCTCAAAAGGCCTATATGTTCACTTGTCCATATTTTGACATCAATTAAAAGCTAATTCCCCACACATGGAAGAGTTTTTGTGGTTTTAAAATTCTACTTTAGCTAAAGAAAGATGATATTTTCAATAATGATGTTATATTATGTAAAACCCAAATGTTACTTCTTCAACATTTTCCAAAGTGTGCTTCAGAAACAGTAGTACCTGAGATATTACTATGTGTTTATACAGAAAAAGCTTCTATGGTCTATTACATTTCAGAAACACTCAGTAAAACAACGTGATCAGTTTTGTTCACTGCTAGACTTCTCAAAGACCTTAATATGCTAATTATATTTTCATTTTTCGAAAATGTTACAGTCAGTAGTGTGCCCTAAACTTATTTGCTGACACCTTCCCACCCTGAGAGCATCTCTTGGAACCAGTATTCTATGGAAAAATTTGGGAACAGTTTAGGAATCACTGTCCCACGTCATTGTTTCAAGATCTACTGGGACATAGTAAAGTCAGTATTGCTAGTCATTATGTAATACACATTGAGTATCACAGATATAACACAAATTATGTGCTATGTCAAACCATAAAGTAAGAAACAATCCCAGTGTAATTTCCAAGCCCAGCTGAAAAAGGAACAAAAGAAGATGATGAACTTGTCTTGGTTCAATGGCTCAGTTCTTCATAGTAAAAGCAATAGCAGAAATGCCAGAATAATTTAAGATTTTGAAAAGCTAGGAAGATAGATGATGGGAAGGAAGGCAGGAAGGGAGGGAGCAAGGGAGGGAGGAAGACTGGACAGATTGAAATGATCTCTTCCTTCCTTCTTCTTTCTCATTGTCTAGATATTGTAATGATCATCAATAAGCAACAAGTTTGGTAAACAAGGAGCCTACATAATTTCATGAATTAGCTCAACAGTCTCTGATCTGATCATTGTTTCACCTTAACTACTATTAATGACCAAGATCATTAGCCAAACTTCTTCCTTGAGCACTTACTTTCTCACTATAAATAGGGAGCTAACTCCTATAATAAGATCACACTTACTGATATTCTAGTATATCATGCTATATCAGGGATTCTTTGGTTTGTTGATAACACTCAGACCTCCGACCCCTATCAAATTCCCTGTTTCTCTTAGAGCCTTACTCTAGTAATTCTCTTTCCCCTTCACAAAGATTATACCTGGAGGCCAGTGTCCTAAAAGTGTCAGAATGGAGCATCCTCTCCTTTAAGAAAATGAGTAGTTCACAGTCACTCAAAGGAGAACTGAAGCTCATCATTTGTAGTTACAGTAATAGATGCTATTTATTAAGTGTCTAATAGGATCAGACCTCGTACTGGTATCTTTATCTCTATTCCTTAAATCAACCCTACAAGAGCAATATTATCATTCTCAATTTAAAGAGGAAAGAAACGGAGCCTCTTCTTGGTCAAGCAACTTGCCCAGGGTCACACAGCTAGGAAGTGGCATAGTCAGTATTCCCATCGAGGTCACATTCCAAACTTCAGCCTTCCTGCTCCTCCACACTGCCTTTCATGGTGTCTTCTAGTGTTAATAAAAGGGAGAAAAAACATCAATTCCCTATGACAATGCTTCTGACTCATAAAGAAAGTGAGAGAATTCCAGTGGCTCTGTTCCTAGACACTGCCGACTGGCTCTGTTTCTTGTTTAATACTGTGATTTTAATTTCTTTTTCTTTTCTGTATTTTTTCCTAAAAGCATGCTGTCATTTTGGAGCCAAAAAAGTAAGGGCTGTGTAACTAGAAAAACCAAAAAAAAAAAAAAAGCTATCATTTCTCCCTAGAGTAATTTTTAAGGGCTAAGGTTTCTCCATAAATTCTCTCCAAGTGATCCCAAGTTGCTTGGCATCAGTCTGGGAGAGAGAGTGACAACCTAGCATGTCATTCCTAAGGCAGTAGAAATTCCCATGATTATATGAGAAACAGACAGAACAAAGACATTACGGCACGTTAAACAAACTTGAATCTGGCTCATCAGATCATTCTCTTTGGCGTTACTTTTATTAGCATCCATAGCCAGCTGACGAGAGTCAAGACAACTTAAATGATTCCCTCAGCCATGTGAGTCACCTAGAAAAGTGCCTATATTGTCTACACCTGCTCCTTAACCTGCTGTGAGGGTCTATATAGAAATAAGTATACCTCAAGCCCTTCCTTTGTGTTATGCCAAAGACAAAAGAAGAAACAAGGGCTGGTTCTTTCCATATGATCACATTCTGCATACTTTTTTGCTTTTGTCCTTGATCTTCCCTCTCTGCATGTAGTATTCCCCACTAAATCTATGGAATTAATTTGTACTCCTCCTCCAAGGTTCAGATCAGGTATCTTCTACTTGGAGAAGACATGCCTACAACCTGCCTTCCCCAGGCTGCATTGCACACCTCCACCACGCTCCCTAGTACTATGTGCACAGTCCCATCATGGCCATGTCCACTCTGTAATAGCACGGGCTTGTTCTCTGTGCAGAGCTGTGAGCTCCTTGAAGAAGGATTCAGGTCTCATTTACCTCTGCACCCTCAATACTTAACACATAATAGGAGCATAATAAATATGAACAAGAGGAAAGAAAAAAGGGACGGGGGAATAAAATACAGTGATGGTGAATGAGAAGCCTCTTACTTTGCTTTTCTCTATCCCTGTAGATGGTTCCAAGAAAACATAGTTTTACCGAAGTTCATTAACACCAGTGCACACACATATAGTGTTACTAGTGTTACACATTGACGTACAGTGTTACTCCACTGGAGCTAACCATGGGGCACAAGATGAAGTCCCATTTGTAAGCTACTATTAAATATTGGCCTTCCATATACAAAATTATGTAAGGAAAAATTACTTGTTAGGTGGTGCCACTGTCCCAAGACTGTCAGTACTCTGCTCAAAAATATGAGCGACATTATGAAACATAGAACAAAAACCTTAATTTGGCAGTCAAGTATCTCAGTCTCTCTCAACCTAACCCATGCTTCCATCTTCACCTGTCTCCAGTCTACAGCAGGAATTTGACCTAAGCCACAAGGGCTATTATTCACCCAGACATTCTCTTTCCTCTTCTCTACTGAGTGTCCCCCACTTGCCCAAGGAACCATAAACTCAAGGTCTTCTTAAAGTCATCCCAAATGTTGCAGTCTGCATTGATCCTTCTCACTTCTCAACTGACAAGCACTTACTATAAATGTCACTTAATGTGTTGCCTGTACACTGTATTGAAGACATCGGAGCTGTCTGCTAGAATTTTCTGTAGTGATGGTGATGAAAAATTGCGATATCTGAGCCACCCAACACGATAGTCACCGACCACATAATGGCAACTGAGCATGTGAAGTGTGCCTAGTGGAACTGACGTACAAAATTTTAAATTTTTATTTTATTATAATCTATTTTTTTAACTTTATTTATTTTGAGAGCCAGCATGTGTGTGTGTGTGTGTGTGTGTGTGTGTGTGTGTGTGTACACACACACGTGGAGGAGGGGCAGAGAGGGAGAGAGAGAATCCCAAGCAGGCTCCATGCTGTCAGTGCAGAGCCCAACGGGGGCTCAGACTCACAAACTCTGAGATCATGAGCTGAGCTGAAATCAAGAATTGGACACTTAACTGATTGAGCCATCCAGGTGTCCCTTATTATAATCTCTTTAAATTTAAAATCAAATAGCCACATGTGGATAGTGCCTACTGTATTGGACAACACAGAATATTTACATTTTGATGTGCTATGTCTTGTATCCCTTGATGAGCATATAAGCTACCAAAAAAATTGAATAAGAAGCTTTTATGTATCCCAGGGGAATGTCATGACCACAGCAGTGCTCTTTAAATTTCGTGTTCAGTGCACTGCTTGACTACATGCCTGCCTCTAATTGTTCTAGTATCTTAAAGAAGTCCTCTTCCCTACATATATAATTTTAACAAAATACTACAGATGGTATTTCCTTTTTTTTTAGTGGCTTAAACTCACACAGAATGGCAGTGTACTGTCTGGGTCCTTTATCACTAGACAAATAAAATGAAATATAGACTGATTTCAACTGAATCTCTCCAAGAGAAATTTCCATTATTCATTTCCACCTCTTCTCTTTTCCCTTTTGTTGGAAAAACATGTTTTAAATACCTGCACGTAGAAATGCTTCAATTTTACGTGTGACTGTTCTACAGAGAAAGCCTATCTCAGGTTATCTGAAACAAGTTCAGTAATAGATTTTTCTTTTATCTCCCCCCTGAAACCCCCAAGACCTTCTGAAGGAAGATAGTTCTATATTGTAGATTTTCCCAGAGAATTTTTGTCTCTATTTCTAGTGAACACCCTGAGGTTCTTTGAAGAAGGCTCAACCCTCTACTAGAAGGTCAAGGGAGGTCACATGTCTTTGGAATTTAACAATGATGTGCCCCTGGCACTTGCTGGCTTACCAATGGCCCTTCAGGAATCATCATGCCAACAGGCCAACCATGCAATAAAATCCTGTGGCTGGCAAAGCCAAGAGCAAAGTGATCAAACAGTCTGGCTGCAGATTAGATTCTAACTTATTAATAAGGCTTCAGAAAATAAACCAGATTGAGTCTTTAACAGCAACAGTTTACAGGAGATGTTTAATGATTTCGGAGGTCGGCCACACCGCATGCCTTCCTTCTGACTCAGTGAAGAGCGGGACAAGGGCAGAAGACACGCTCAAGAAGCCAGAGCAATCAGCTGTATCTTTTCCATTTACAGCTAAGTTTATTTGGAGTGACTGGAAAAACTTTCAATGAAATCTTTTTTTTAAATAATAAAATAAAAGAATTTACCCAACTATCATGAGCCAGACAACATCGAGAAATAATTATGGGTGTGTATTTTCCCCTGCCTTGTAAAGTATTTACAAATTGTAGCATGAGCAAGCTCTAAAGTAAATGGTAAAGATAGCAATAACATTTAACTTGTAAATTTTTTATATTTAGCCATAAAAGAATCACCATGTGTTTAAATCACATTTGAATACATATAAATAAAATTCTCATCTGCAGACGTGAGCCAGTGGCTAAAGAAAGAATCCGTGACTCCTTCTCAACAGAGCAAAAACACTGGAGAGGCTTAGTACCTTGTTTCTATAAAATAGAATTCATTGTCACCACATCAGCAAAAGTGTTAGTATCTTAATTTGGGAACTTATAAAAATGAAGACATTGATAGTGACAATAATAAACTTTGTAGAGAAATTTACAGTTTATGGTGTGTTTTATATACCTTCCTTCATTTATATTAGATAGAGGATGACTTTATCTACATTTACACATGAGACAGTGGAGGCTTAGAAAGATTAAGTAAATTTCCCATCATTCAGATAGTGAATGTTGGAGCTAGAATATGAACCTGGCTCATCCCACTCCTGAAGTCCTCTTCATTCTACTAATTCAGGCTGAGCCTTAACAGTATCACATCCAAATCATCCTGGCAGCATAAAGCAGAAACTGCAGCAAAGGAAAGCAGAATGATCTGAAAGAGTTAGTTAGCAAAAAGGATTCAATGACTGAGAATGTGCTTTTCAAGAAGATAGAATTCAAATAAGATATTATTCAACAGTAATAGCATTAATGTGTATTGAAGATTTACTCCATGCCAAACAGAATGCTAAAGCTTTATATATATATATATATATCTATATATATAGATATATATAGATATATATATATATATAGTATTGCATTTTATCCTAATCATTTTCCTTATAGACAAGAAACTATGTAGGAGAGTTAACTAACTTCCTCAAAGTCACATAGCTGTGGGTAAAGGACCAAGAATGTAAAACCAGTAGATGAGATTCCTGAGTTCTCCTCTTTAACTGCTACATCAGTGACATTTTATCCCCAGAGAATCACTCATAGCATCCCATTACTAATCTCTAGCAAACAGATTTGCAGTGGTGATAGGACAAGGGACATAAGAAACGCCACTGATAATCAACAGGAATCATTTTATAGGTTGTCTTCCGTACAGTTTATGATTTTAAAGGACACACAATCCACTTTAAATCTGACTCTAATTTTTAAAGGGTATTTTTTAAACCCCCTTTTGATTAATACCAAAATGCCTGTCATTTATGGGGGCAAAAAACCAAAAGATCTTAAATCATCTATGAGAAGCCATTGTAGTGTCATGTATAAAAGCACTGAGTTAGACGTAATAAGTCATGGGGTCAAGTCCCATGATTTCTGAGGGAATTACTGAATCATGGCTGAATGTAATTATTGACATATTTAGTGGTGTCTTTTAAGAATTAAAGAAATTTCATATTTTAAGTAGATGTTATCAAAACGAACATATTTTGATCCTCACAGTTGTAAAATATCAGCTTTGGGAAATTTTTAATTATCTAACATGTCTCATTCTCTAAAAGATTTGGGAAGGTTGAGGCTATTCTAATATATATGAGTGTGTAAACACACGCACACTTATGCATATAAATTATATGAAGTAGAATTTATGTTAAGCCAGAAAACCTCATGTCCCTAACATGCAGTATAACGGATTATTAACTTTTTGGTTGTCAGCTTCCAATAAAAGCATGATCAAAGTAGTTACCTGGAATCCAAAACCTTGAGTTCATGCCTTCTTTTCATCTAATGCAGCCGAGATCAGGGAAATTACCTCACTGCTCAGTGACTCAATTTATCTATTTGTGTAATGAGAAAAACAAAGGGTCTGGGGGACTTTGTTCCTGTTTCAAAATTTGAAAATGCTTAATGTAAGTCCCAATAATAGTCTGATTTGGGGTTATTATTTTTTAAGCAAACATCCCTCAAGGAAAAGATGCAAACTAGTCTTTCCCTGCTTTTCTTTCCTTACAATCTTTCCTTTCCAAAGATCACCACAAAGAAACAAAGAGCCAAACACACTGACTCACGTCTTTTTCTAATAGTGTTGTGGTCAATTTGCTCCCGCATAAAAAAGTAGTAGGGAAGCTTTGAACTCTGGGTTTTGGAAGGCCAAGAGTGGAAAAACGTCTTTAGCAGAAAGAACAGCACATTCCAAATCTGTCCAAATCTGTCCAGTGTTAGAAAAGTCTGCTTAGGCATGCAGTTCCCATTGAAGCCCTTTTCTGTTATCAACTTTCTGACAGAAGAAGAGGCTGAACTTTGCCTTTCAATGATATCTTGAGCTTGCAGGGGTTTTTTTTGTTGTTTTTTATTTTGCTTTGTCTTGTTGTTTGTTTTGTCAGACCTTACTCATACAAGCCTTAAGATGGTTTCTCAGTTTGAACTTGCCTTTAGGACAAATGGGAAAATGGTGTAGCTTTGCTCCTAGGAAAGCTGGCTCCATCCTTTTTTTGGGAGGAAAAGTTGTACATGGTACAGAAAGTTGAAGATGCACTGAGAGTCTTCACTGAGAGATTTCTGATACTGAAGTTGGCTATTACATTCTATCATTGATCAGATGTCATGATTTTTGTTTTCTTAGATGCTGCTTTCTCAAAGTCTGTTGCTATCTAATATAGTCATACAACTTTGTAGTGTACAAAAGTACTTTCACAATCTGAAATATATATGTATGTAAGTCTTGGTACATTTCTAAGTCACTAGTGTCATTCTTTGACTACTAAGATTGAGCAGCTGGCTTATCCTACATATCACCCAATTGAAGAAATTATCTCAGTACTAAAACCCTATCACCTAAAGTGCTGGAAGGACGTTTCAAAGGTCTTCACTCTTTTCTCCCTGGGAGGAAGTTTCCATAAAACCACTCTCACCATACTGTTACTCATCACACATCTTACCTGCAGGCCATCCTGGCCTTGGCTTCTTCCCTCCTGTCAGTGGAAGAGACATTTCTCACATATTTTCTGGGTGCACCTCTCCACCCCTCCTGCCTTCTGGGGCCTTGACTCTGAATCATCTGCACCATTGGTCTATTGCAGCCGTAGTGTTCTTCAGTGCAGCCCAGGTTGTGACTCACCCCTGTTGAAAATCTTTCAGAGCTATTACTTGGCCCTCAAATTAGAGTCCAAACTCTATCACGAGATTTGTAAGGCCTCTCGTGGTCTGGGCCTGCCCAACTTTGCAGATGCCTTCCTTGTTATACCTCCTGCTGTCACCAGGCCCACTCTATAGTCACAGTTCTCTCTCTCTCTCTCTCTCTCTCTCTCTCTCTCTCTCTATATATATATATATATATATATATACATCTCTCTTTTTTTTAATTAATTAATTTTTTTTAGAGAAAGAGCAGGAGCAGAGGAGGGACAGAGAAAGAGGGAAAGAGAGAATCTTAAGCAGCCCAGTGTGGAGCACCATGCGGGGGGCTTGGTCTCACAACAGTGAGATTATGACCTGAGTGGAAACCAAGAGTGGGACACTTAACCGATTGAGCCACCCAGGTGCCCCCACAGTTTTCTCTTAAAGTGTCATAGCTCTCATCTTTTAGGGCTTTTATCCACACTGTTCTGTCTTTCTCCCTGGAATACTCTGCCTTCTCATCACCTCTCAGCTCCCTAATCATTCCCAGAAGCCTTCTGTGTGGCCAGGACTGGATTAGCTGACCCTGCTGTTTGCTCTTACGTTGCCCCAACCTCTCTCTATGGCATCTAACACTCTCACTATGCCTATTTCATTAACTGACTGTCTCTTCTGCTGGCCTATAAATACCATTATGGCCTGAATTGAGTCTGCCTTACTAAGCAGTGTGTCCCCAGCACAGGCTCTGAAACTGGTATATATATATATATATATATATACACACCCACCCAATATTTGTTGAGTGAAGGAATAAATGAAGGATACCTGAATGATAATTAGAGAAACACAGATAAGAGACAAAGCAGCAGATTCAAGGATCAACCAGAGTTTTAGAAAAGGAGAGTGGTCAAAGTCTGGCCAAAGAAGTCAGAAATCAAGAAGTCTTTAGCAACCAACAGGGCAAGGTAGGAATAAAAGGTGTCTAAAGCAGGCCCATAGACATAATATATTGTTTAACCAACTGAGCCATCCAGGCGCCCCTAACCATAATATATTGTAAGCAAAAACTGATCATCACAATCCCCAGCCAATCTCTCTCCTCATCATCTTGGACACAGTTTCCCAAGAGTATATCATAGCATAGACCAAGGAACACCTGCTTCATGATTGCACACCCCCCCCCCCAACCAGCCTTACTGACTCGGGATCTCATGGGGTGGGCCAGAAATGAGCATTTTTAACCAACATCCCAGTTATACAACTTACAGCTCTAGGTGTGAAGTGGGGACAACTACAATAGCTGGCCGAGTAGGGAGAACAAGAAGAGGAAGCAAGTACCCTTCCCCAGTGGTGGCCAACTCAGTATTGTGAGACCCAGTTGCTTTACGTGTGATAAATGACTCATGTAGAAGGACAACTTTGGCCTGGTTTATCCATAATGAGCTAATGCATAGCTGTCCATGGTTGGCCCTTAGACTCCCAATGGGAGTCTTATGTCTGGGGGGAGGGGGTGCTTTCACGGCACTTTAATCATAATTCCCACTTAACTTGTCACTGTGACCTCCATTCTCCTGTTTGAGGCATAGCCCAGCATAATCCATCTATGCCTTCTGTCTGGACTAATGCATATTTAATCAACATTCAATAAAACGATATTCCCTTATCTGTGACCTGCACAAAGGGCTAATAATAAATAACTATGAAAAATTCATTGTAAGCTATTACTCCTGTGAGAAAAACAAAAATGTCCCCTTTATCCCCACTGAGCCTGTGGTTTTAAAGCCCTTTCCAATTTTGTATTATTGTCAAAGAAAAATAATTAGATATGGCTGACTGGAAAAAAAAAAAATCTCGAAAGTTCTATCTGAGGAAAAGAGGCTCACCTCAAACCAACATTTCCTGTTTTGATCTTATGTTCCAAGCAGTCTCATTTTTTCCTTTGGGTTTTACATATAGTTTTGTCGTTTATGGGCATGCCCGTAATCTGTCATGCTCACAATGAGTCCAGAATAAACACTGATTTTTGTTACTGTTCTATTATTTATAGCTTAAGCTTGCTCTTCACCTTTCTCCCAAGACTCTGCTCTATCACTAGCCATTTGACGTCAGTACACTGCACCTTAAGTCCATGATAAACCAGAACGTATGTGATGTGGGCAGAAAAAATACTACATCTTGACTTTACCAAAGTTGTTTGAATCAAATGTTTTAAATGTAATTGAAAACATATTTTTACAAGCAAATAGAGCCAATAAACTAGAAAAGCCGTATGGAAGCACCAGTCCCTGCTTCTCTGGTTTTTAATAAACTGCAGTAGAGGACCTTGGGAACAGTGGGACGCTTGTGTTGCATCACAGACTCATACAGGAGGACAAGTGCTCCCCCACAAGTATGGCTCATCTGTCACATGTGCTCTGTAAGAAAAGTGTAGTAGGGAAAGAAGAGGAATACGTAAGGGCACCACAGCTCTCTATAACCTTCCTAATGTCAGTGCGGGAATCTCATATGGTCTTACACAGGTAGTATGATTAAAGGGGGAGAACCTCACTGCCTTTGTCCCCCTCTGATCCCTGGATGGAAAACCAGTATTATCTTCCTATAATTATTATTTTTAAAAACATACCTACAAAGGAAATATCCTACTGGGCCAGGTCCTCATCTCCATAGCAGTGACACAGCTCTCACCAAATCTATGGGACACTGTTGCCCTTCATCCCAGTGTCAGATATTTCTGTTGGCTTGGCCTTTCCAGACCCTGAAACTGGAAGTCTATGGTGCTGCAGTGGGGCTGGCAAGCAGGAAAGGATTCTGGGCTAAGAGATTAAATCCTTGGCATACACTGAATCATCTGGCTTACTGGCTTCTCCTATAATTTCTCTAGCTATGAACTGGAGTGGGTTTATTTACTCAATTTTTAAATGGCACCATTCATTGAGGTAAATCACTTGACGTAAAAGAACTAATTATAGAGCTTTTAGTAAAAGGAAAGTAAAAACTTTTCAATCTAGGTTTAGGGGCAGAACCAATTTCTGAGTTTTAGGTTTTTCCTGTATGTATGTGTTAAAGTTCCAAGGGACATGATTTGACCCAAATTTGTTGAATTGCTAACCATGATGCGAGCAGAGTAACTATGTATAAAAATAAACTTTTCAATGTGTATGCCAATTTTTAAACTCTATCTCTTATAAATGCTGACAAGGGAATGGATATGGGGGAATGATTATACATTTATTGGTAAGAGTCTAACTTGGTACAACTTTTAAAAGTTGAAATAGTAATTACACCCAAGAGTCTATCCTATAGAAATATTCACATGTTTGTCTTAGGACATAAGGATGATGATGTTCACCAAAAGATGAAATCTACAGAGTGAAAAGGCAACCTGTAGAATGGGAGAAAATATTTGTAAATCGTATATTTGATGAAGGCTTAATTGCCAGAGAACTACTACACCTGAACAGAAACAAACATTTTAATGGGCAAGAGACTTGAACAGACATTTCCCTAAAGAAGATACACAAATAGGCAACAAGCACATGCATGACAAGAAGCTCAACATTACTAATCATCAAGGAAATGCAAATCAAAACCACAGTGAGATACCAGCTCACACCCATTAGCATATCTACTTCCAAAATTGTTGGAATGCTTTTCAGATATCAGTGTTCAGAGCACGATATTTTATATGTTCACCAAGAAAAGGGCTTGTGAGTCAGTGGCAGGGTGGTCATAGCAGTGCACTAGAGGTCCAGAGAGCCAGATGGAGTTCCGTGTCAGGCACTAGCTGGCCGTGTGACCTTAGGTTCTTTGCCACACCAGCATTTGCATTTTTATCTTTAAATATCTATGTACATTTCAGATATGCAGTACCTTGTTCTGTGTTTCTTGAGATCTGGCTGATACATGTATGTTGTGTACCCCTACAAAATTTGGCTGGGCCTGAAAACAGCCAACCCATCACTTCTCCTAGGCAGTGATCTGAACTCGGGAGGCCATGCGTGCTTAAAGGACCGCATTTAGATGTTACATGATCAGGCATTCTGATTCTTCCACTCAGTCTCCACTGTCGCTAAAGAAAGGGCAAGTGCCACCACAGACTCATAGGACACGCAGAGCTGAACTCTTCAAACCCATGGCAGCCCTTCAGAGCTTCTCTTCATTCCTCCGTTCAATCAAGAAATAATTATTCAGTGCCTACTATAATAAGCCAGGGCTCTACCAAGCCCTGGATATTCAATGATCAGAAAAATAAACAAGGCCCTTATTCAGTTCAATTAAGGTCAAGAAAACAATGTGAAATGTGTTTTTGGTAATGGAATTACAGCGTTCCAGGTGGGGGACATGGAGTGGGCAGCACTCTGAATTAGGGGCTCCTAACGCAGACTTCAAAGGTTTCCTAAAGGCTTCTCATCACAGAATGGCATCAACTCAGCTTTGAAATCATGAGTTAGGTCATTTTGCCTACTAGCCATTAGCTTTCCAAGAAGTCTGTCTTCCAGTCGTCTCTGGCTGCTGGAGAAGGGCATGCATGGCTCAGGCAGGAAGTAACCAAGCCACTGTGGTTCAGCTGCTCAAAGAGAAACAATGGCATCTCTGACTGATGTGTTGTAGCTGACTTTCACTCTAGGTAGGAGAATCCACTCTGCCGAATCCAGGTGTAAAGGGCTTCAGATCTAAGACCACCAGAGCTGAGAATAAAGAGGAATACTGATTCTTTCCTCACCGAAGGCAATATCTACCATAGATCACTCGTCATTTTTACTAACCATCCCATCAAGCACAGAGCATCCGTTTGAAAGTCTTCAGAGTGCATGTGTATCCATTTCTTCAGGCATAGCACGGGCCAAGCCAATAGGGCTCACATCCCTCTTCTGTTTTCTCCAAGTCCCCTCAGAATTCTTGTTTCCTGTCCTCATAATGTTTTTTTAACATTGGGTTGCAGAGCTCAAGTAAATACACAATTGTTGTTGATTTTTAAAGGAGTCCTGATCAAACAGGTGGTGGCAGTATTGTGTTTTGCCTTTTCGCTGCAATAGGCTCTACAAATTTATCAAATCCCAATTAAGCCGAGTCTGAGTCTTTGACCTATAATTCTTACTTTCCAGCAATGACCATTGTTATTTTGTTTTCTATAACTGATTTCTAAACTCATGAAAAACTTATACTAGAGGAAACAAGCTTGATGAGAAAGAGATGAAGATCATTAAGATTGTTTTTTCCCACAGAAAGGGATATACCTGGATCCGTCACAGGAGCCAGGTTTCTTTGGAACTTTTAAAAATTTAGAATATGTTCAAAATTTGCCCCACACACATTTTTAAAAAATAATTAGTTTCAGCTTTTTCCTAATCTTCCTTCCATTCCGTAAATTTTTCTACCTCTGTTTTCTGCATACAGTGGAAATTACATCACAAGTCATTGATTTGGAGCCTGCAGGCCCCCCTTTCTGCAGGAATTCTCAACCTTCCTATGAGGTTCTTGGAGCCCCTCACTCTCTGGCACCCACTCTGGACTTTGGGGAGTGGAAAGCATCCACCATCTCCCTCCCTGTCATAGGAAAAGCTTCTCACCAGAAACACTGACTCCCCCACAATTGATGTTCTCAGTTCCTAACTCTCCCCATCTCACACTTCCTCAGATAGAAGGGGATTAGGGCAAGGGATAATGGAGACAAGAAGAAACATTAAGTTTGATTATCCCACAGCTGGTCCTTCTGGGATCTCCTTAGTAAGGCCACATTGGGGTATGAGGAACAATTGGGGAATCTTTTTAGATTTACCACTTCTCTGTTTTCAACTGGGACCCTACACATCAATTTCAGTGCCAGAGGACAAGTTCCATCAACAACTTGTTATTTGTTATTTACAAAAAAGATTTTCTGTCTCTTACTCACATCTCTCTGGGCCTACCATAGTGCCTTTTTTTTTTTTTTTTTTTTTTTTGTAAGCAGTGATGGAAACACTCACTAAGTACTTATTAAATTCTTAATATAGAATTAGGTACTTGAGATATTGATCAGAAACTCTAGATCTCAATCTGAAACCTGCTGAAATAAGCTTGTGGGTATCACGTCACAAATCCTGATGAAATCATAGAGACCTCACACCCAGAATTCCTAAACTCCACTCTGAACCTTCACAGCATTCTCTAAATGCTCCAATCATCAGAAAATCTACCATATGGGCAAAGAGCAGGGACAGTGTTTTAAAAATGGCATGCATTCCTGGTGAGAAATTAAAAACAGAAACATTTGATGAGACCATCTTTTATGTCTGTTTGAGAAAGCTCCTTGGGCTTCAACATGTTTCATTAGCTCCTGGAGTCTAATGTCACCAGAGTCCCAAATTGGAAACATTTTGCCACAACTCACAATTCACAAGTAAGAATCCTGCTTGGGATTTGATTCATTTTGTGGGCCTCCTCACTGGGTTTTCTCCCCTTCACAACTCAGATAAATAAAGCGTGGCAGTCCATATGGTTTTGCTTTCACATCCATAGCTTCAACTAACTTTTTTGGATCCTCACATTAGATACATCCCTCTGTAATATATGCATTCAGAGAACAAAAATTCAGATTAGTGTGGAAGGTTTGGGGGAGGCATGGCTTCATTTAATTTTGTTGGGTTCAGTTTTCTGTTGAAACTTGTTTCACATCCTTATATAAACCAGTTTCCCTCTCTGTATTTCCCTCACACTCTCACAAATAAGGGACATGTCTACTTTTCTCAAACAAGTGCTACAGCAATTGAAAAGAAAAATAGTTTTAAAACAAAACTTTGAGTTTATGGAAGAAATCCCCTTTGTGCCATCAAAAATTTTGTAATTAACCACATGTCCCTAGCATGCCTTAACCTCCAGTCTTCATTTCCCTCGTCTGACAATGTAAGACCAGGCTAATGTATTGTCCATTCATTGCTTATTCTGTACCATGTACCGTGGAGAGCATTTATCATATGTGATGATTTTGTTTTGTATTCATGATCATGCTATACAAAAGGAATCCTAAGCTGCATTTTGTAGATGAAGGAAAAGATGCAGGAATGTTAGGTAACTTACACAGCACGTGCTGTGGCTAGTCAGTGACAGAACCTGAACTCAAGCCCTCCTTCACTTAATTCCAAAGCCCTAGTTCTACCCGCTGTAATATGCTGTCACCTAATGGAGCTCTGTACTCCCTAAACTGTTCCTTTAGGTTCCGTTCTGAGCTCATTTCATTGCAAGAGACATCATTGGTAAACTATTATTGCTGGTTTTATGCATAATAAAAATCATATACCCGATGTTGTGAATAGTGGAGAAAAAAGAAATATCAGGAAGCTTCATCTCCTTTGACCTTGTCTTCCAAAACTATTCTACCTAAACGAATGGTTTTCTTCTTATTTTGTAGGTACCCCCAAATAGTGTGCAGCCTCCCTTCAGAAGACCATCCCTACTGTTGGGAGGAAGAATTTTTCTGTCTGTGACTCCCTTCTATTCTAATTTACTGCCAGTACTTTAGGGTGAATTTGATCATTGTTTCCTGTCCCTCTCTTATGACAGGAAATAATGGAACAGGATGCTCTTAAGGGAAGATATAAAAATATTGTATTGGGACACCATGAGGAATGTTAATTCCTTCTTTCAATCAGTGTTTCAGGAGTTGTCTGTAAAGATTAAAAACAGAAGGAATGAAATGTCCATAGATGGACATATGAGGAACCCAAGTCTTATATAAAAGTGTTCTTCACCATCTACTCTTCTAGTTTGTTTTTTTTTTTCAATTTTTTTCTTGTGATGAGGGCTTGTGAAATCAACTCTTTTTAACAACTTTCAAATATGCAGTATGGTATTAGTAATTATAGTCACCATGATATACATTACATCCCATGACATATTTATTTTTATAACTTGAAGTTTGTACCTTTCAACCTATTTAGCCCACCTCCACCTCCCACCCCCACCTCTGGTAACCACCAATCTGTTCTCTGTAGCTTTGCCTTCTCTTCTTGTAAATAACAAAAATTCAGTATCACCTGTGCCTGCTTGGTTGTCCTTGGGAAAATAACACTTAAGGAAGAGGGTGGAGAGGAAGGAAAGGTAGCTCCAACTGAAAATTAACTGATTCAATCACAAATTATCTAACGTGTTTAATAAGAATTATCTTCTCCGTATGTGCTGGCCCAGAAAATGAAAAATGTCTTGCCCATCAGGCTTCAGGAGTGAATCATGATTTTCCTATCAGCTAAACACTCAGTGAAAGGGAAGAAACATTTGAAAAGATAATGCAGCAGCAATTTTTTTTTAAATTAAAAATGAATGAGAATTTGTAGACCTCTTTTTTAACTTTGGCAAAGCTATTATAAATAGCATTTTTTAAAACAGTCTCGCTAAAACAAAACAAATGTTTCCTGTCAGTATGGAAAAAGAAATTCCTGTCTAAAATTGTGTTATCGTGTTATCTGGTTTTTAGCCACTTAATTAAGAAAGCTGTTGAATGTTATGCTACATGTCATCAAATGCCATTTTTAAATGATTTCGATTTTTCATGAGTTATTTCCAGTTTTGTGCTTTCACTATTTAATCCTTTAGGTTTTTTGTTTTGTTTTTTTTTTAAAGTAGAGTCATCGTTTTTCAAAGTCAAAGATACACTATTCTTGGTGTCATTCAGTTTAAAAGATACCCTAATATAGAAATGCATTGAAAGCCAAGTCATCTACTAAAATATAACACAGCCTCACACACATCATTAATACTTACTTTTAAACCAAAAAACTGAGCTATGGAAAATGCTTAAACTGAGTTGAGGTACATTAAGTCTAATGTACTTCTAATTTTTCACATAAAAAAAACATGAGGCTCAGAACTTGAATGAAATGAAGTTATAAAGTTGGTGGCAGAAAGCTGAGTTCCTTTCTACAAAGTCAGTGTACTTGTTTCACAACTGCACTCTTCAAAAAATATTTATTAAGCAGCTACTGTGTGCCAGGTATTGTGTTAGGGTATGAGGATACAAAAGTAAATAACACAGGGCATCCATTCTGAAGAATCTTATAATCCAATGGAAAAGTAATAAATAAATTGGTGATGTGCAAGTTTTTATGTAACAAGCAACTTACAACCTTAGCAGCTTAATACAATCTACAATATACGTTTATTATCTTATAGCTCTAGTGGATCAGGGATGGGCATGGTTTAGCTAGTCCTCTGCTTCAGTATTTCTCTCACAAGGCTGCAATCAAGGTGTCAGCCAGGGCTGAGGTCTCATCTGAAAGCTCAACTGGGGAAGGATTCACTTTCAATCTCATGTGGCTGTTGGCAGGATTCAGTTCCTATGGCCTACTAGATTGAGGTCCTCAGTTTCCTACTGGCTATTATCCAAAGGCTACTTTAAAAAATCTTGCTACACGCATCTCCCCAACATGGCTGCTTCTTTTATCAAAGCATGCAAGTAAAAAAGGCAATAGGGAAATTTCTGCTAACAGGATGGATTCAGGGATTATTAGGGACCATTTTAAAGTTTATCTGCTGCAGAATTCTATAGTAAAACATAACAAATGCTGTGAAAGAGAAAGGCAAGGGAGCAGTGGGAGCACAGGGGATAGGCTCTGCACCAGATTAAGGAGGCTGGGCTATCATTTGAGTTGAATTTAAAGGATGAGGAATTATCAGATCAATGAAAAAGGAATGAAAGTGATTCTGAGCAGGAGCAAGGTCTGTTAAAGCATAGTATAGACTCCAGATGGAGACTATCTTAAGGCTAGCATATGTTGAATGAATGAATAATATGCCTTTGTAGCACTAAAAGTGGGATTCCACTCTGATATGCCACATAATAACCATGTAAGTCATTCTCCATCTCTTTAAGGAAGGTAGGAGAGAGAAAATTACAAGTGTTCGGAGTTAGAAGGAAGATGTGTTTTATAATAAGAATTCTAGAGAAAGCCAGAAACGTCACTCCATTCCAAGAGGAAAAAAAGTTTCCCAGAGCCTTTTTGAATTCACCAAAATCCTGTACAATGTCTGACTTGAAAACATATGTAATATATCACCTCTAGGACCCAAGACAAAAGATGGTTTATAGTTCACATGTTTATTTCAGACTTGGCATTTTTGCCTTGATTTGCAGTATATACATATTTTGTACTTCAGCTGAAGACCTCATTTTTCAAATAAGGTAAAATAATAAAAAGTGATATCACTTGCATTAGCAGTAATTACATAAAAGACAAATATTTTTAAGTTCTAACCATTATAGGAAGTTTGTGCCAAAAATTGAGTAATAATGACCATATCTCCTCTTGCATATCAAATATGATTATATGAAATATATTGAATGGGACTACACATTTATTACTCTTCCATTCATAGAAAGTCAGACCTAATATTAGTCAGAGTTAGTCATCCTGCTGTCCAATGGTGATAGGTAATCGCATTTGGTGCCAGCTTTCAGAGAGAAAGCAGAGGATTCTCACAGTCTATTAGTAAAGGCACCCTCTTTTTACTGCCTCTTGGGATGCTGGATTGTTTGTCTTCTTTCCTTCACCAGTTGTGACATATGCAATTTCTTCTGGGGTGGGTGTATGTGTAAGTGGAAGAGAAGAGGGAGGAAAGAAGGGGGAGAGAGAGAAGGAGAAATACTGTGTAAAGAGGTGTAGAGAGAAGTTTCAAAAGTATAATTCCTTTGTAACAATTTTCTACAAATCTACAACAGAACCAAAATCCTTGAAGAAAAAAATATGTTTAAGAATAGGAACATGGACCAGTGGAAAGGAAAATAATTTCAAAGGAATAGGAAAAACATTATTTTTTAAATATAAAAAAATAAAGGTAATAATTAAGATATATGTAATATCAAAACATTCTTTGAGAGTATTGTAGAAAAAGCAATTCTCCAGGGGCTCCTGGGTGGCTGAGTCTGTTAAGTGTCTGACTTCAGCTCAGGTCATGATCTCCCAGTCCGTGGGTTCGAGACTCACCTTGTCGGGGTCTGTCCTGACAACTCATAGCCTGGAGCCTGCTTCTGATTCTGTGTCTCCCTCTCTCTCTGCACCCTCCCCCACCCCCACTCACACCCTGTCTCTCTCAAAAATGAATAAACATTTTTTATAATTTTTAATAAAAAAAGAAAAGACAATTCTTCAGATGATTTAAGGAACATAAACATTTTTAAATTTCATTGATGAGAGGATGTTCCAAAGTAGAAAACTTAAAGCTCTTAATTATGTACACCCAAGTTTGAAATAACTAAGTATTCAATTATCTAGACTGTCTCTCCTAAACCTGCTACAAAAGAAAGAAGCAGGACTTTGGGAACTTAGTTATTCAGTTGATTATCTATAGAACACACTAATTGAATTATATGGAACTTACCCACTTTAGAGCCTTACAACTTTTAACAGAGAAAAGACACAAGTAATCTAGAAATGGTAAAACCTAGAAGGCTCTGGATATCCCAACACAAAACTAACAAATCCACAGGGAGTCTCCACAGCTCAGAGCAGTAAAATTTAATTAGTAACGTCTGCATTTTCAAAGCTACTGAAAACCTCTTCACTATGTCAGTATCTAAATTTCCTAGACGACATCACTTGTTTCATGTAAAAATAACCATTACTTTGATTCATAAGGCAGGTTTTGGTACTTCCATTAAATGTGTATGGAAACTACTCATCCCTGACTTCTATGCTTTCTTAACTTCTATTTTCCATCTCTTTATGTCTTCAGATTCATTTTTGAGTGCTTTCCTCATGCCTTCAGTTTATCCAGTGCTTTATTTAACTCATCTCTTGGGGTCTTATTTTAATAACATATATTCATTTTTAATGAACATGTCTTTTCTATAATTAGTATTTGATTCTTTTTTAAAAAATCTGTCCTTTTGTTCAATATGCCCTTCATTTTTCCCATGAATTTATTCAGTCTTTTATCATTAATCATTTTTTACATAGTATATGTGCTTTTTTTGTTTTAAAATGTTACTTTTAATGTTTCTGCTGCTGTGCATTCATCATTTACAATATTACCTGTGTTTTTTAAGGCTTTAATCTTATTATTTTTTTATTGGGTACTAAATATACTTTAAAAAGCTATAACGTGTAAGGTTTAAAGAATAACAATACCATGAACATTCATATATTAGTTTTATATCTAGTTTTAACATCTAGTTTTAACATGGACTGTTACCAGTGCACGTAACACTGCCCTGGTAAGATTTGGAGCCAAATCTATGCTGTGTGCCTCTTTGGTCTCTTCCCTCTCTTCTTCCCAAAAGTAACTGTGATCCTGAATTTTATGTTTATCATTTTCTTTTTCTTTATGATTTTATGACTCCTAATACACTTATTTTTACACTTATTTTAAGCCTGTTTTAGATAGTTATACCATCAAGAATTTAATTTATCTAATAGAATTCTTGCATTAGTTGCATCAACTAACTCTCTCTTAATCAGTAAGTTCCTGCTTGTGCTTTGTAATTTCCAACTGCAAGCTCAACCTCAGAGAAAACCCTCTCACCTCCATACTGATTACACACTGATGTGTGGAGCTTCCTCTAGGAATAGCTTTGCATTTCCTCTGCTGTAGCTCTACAAGTTTCACCAGTTTTACTCCAGCTTTACCTTAAACTCTGAAGGTTTGTTTCTACACTACTTGGGTTATTCAAATTCAGGTCTCACAGCGAGTGTAGATTGGACTTTCAGTTTCCACAAATCTCTCCACCCATGACTCAGAGCAGATGATGTTTCCATGCCACATCCCCATACCAGGCCTGTCTCTGGAGCAGAGTTTCCTAGTTCCCTTCATGAATTGGACAGACTATTCTGGATATATTTATCCATTGCACAAAGAGCTTTAGATATTAGCTTCTAAGGCCTATATCCATTCCACTACCTTTAACCTGCTTGGCATCAACCACTACTCATTACAATGATTTAAGTTCTCTCCATTTCCTGCTACTCACAGATTTCCCTTTCTGGCATTTGAACTCATCTATGTAGCTAATATTTTTAAATCTATTTTATAGCTGGCATCACTATGAATTTCAAGTTAGAAGATACATTTCTTACATCTACTTATCCAACCAACCTTTCCAGAAATCAATATTATAGCTGAAAAAGTAAATCTGGGGATTTTTATACGATTTTGTCCAATGCCTTATTGAAGTAATGCTTTGTGAGTAAGACATAGACTTACTTCTTTGAGATATCAAACTTTCTCTTGACTCTTCCATTATTTGTGAAATTTTTTAACATTTAAGAAACACTTTGTTGTGAAAAATGGTACAAAATCATAAGTCTACATTACTACATGTAATTAGTAAATGGGCAACACGTAGTTTAGTATCACTTTGGCAGACAAGTATGAGAGAGAAGGGCTTGGTTGCCCTCCTTGATTAAGAGTTAAAATCTTTACATTTTCTACTAAAAAGGAATCGGAGTGAGTTTTCAGACTCAGATATTAGGGACATCTTTCTTCCTTTCAAAATCCATTGTGAAACTACCACCCATGAATTTGTCTAAATCATTTGATAGATCCTTCTGTATTAAAACAGTTCTTGCCTTTGGTGTGACTAACATGTTTTTCATTCACTATATTGATCAATTTCCCTATTATTAGTTCTTAACATAAATATGTGAAAGTAAATCTTGACGAGCAATATTTGGAAAGAATTTTTTTCCTGTTTTTTTATTATTATTTTATTTTCCCACCTTTGTTTCACTCTGATTTTGAAGTAATTGTTGATTTGGGGGTATTTTTTCAAACCTCATTTTATATGCCATTTTTAAAGAAGTAGCAGAACATATATGCTAAGATTCCCAGTTCTGGAGTCAGACTGCCTAAGTTTCAAATCAGACTTCACCACTTACTATGAATCATGTTACCACAGGCAAGTTTTTTACCCTCAATGTACCTCAGTTTCTACATCTGAACAATAGGGATGCTGCTGCTGACAATGGTGCCTACCACACAGGGCTGTCATAAGGACTGAATGAATTAATACATATAAAGCACTTACAAGAGCCCTTAATATATGTTATTATTATTATTATATTTAAATTTTCCATGAGAATTTTACACAGGCATCTCTAACAAAGCGTTCCTAGCCGTAACCTAGCCTAATGATTTCATGGTTTTATGGGAAAATCTCAGGGCACAATATCTTGAAGCATATAGAAATAATCTTGTGCGATCACTTTTCATGATTTCTTGCTTTTTTCATGAATGGACATCCTAAAAGTAATGAATCCAAATAAGCCTTATTTTTTTCAATCAAAACCCTTTGTTGGGACTGTTTACAGGAAATCTCTTGGGAATGGAGGGAGTTGAGGCAACAGAAGAACCCTTCAGCTCTGTGGCCCGAGAGGGCCCTCACCCCCACCCCTGCTGGTCCTGTGGGCCAAGATAAACATGTTTGGCAAGGAGTGCCTTGCTCACTCCACCCTGTCAACTCGGAGGTGAAGGTTTTGGACTGTGGTATTGCCACTCCACCCAACTCTGTTCTATTTTTAATATACCTTTGTGATAAAATGTATTGTATCCATTTAAAAAGAAAAGTCTGGAAGGTGTGGCTGACAAGAAGGAAAGCAATATCCTGCCACTGCCTCAGACATGAAAGCCTCAGCTCATGGCCCACCCTCTCTGTACAGCTCAGGCTCCACATTTTGTTCAATAAAAGCAACAACATTCACATACCTCACCACCAGGGAAAATGCCATAAATTGTCCCAGTCATGTGTGTCCTGGTAAACACCCAAGTATATGACTGAGCTCTCAATAGCCAATCACAGAAAGAATATCGGCACACCTTGCTTTCCTTAAAAAATGTGTTGCTAAAACTGCATGAAAATAAAATGTAAGTTAAATCAATTCTTAAATGCATTAAGAATGTGCTGCTTAATAAATACTGGAGGACTGAATAATGAAATCCCTTTGTAAAGTAATAATGACCCTAGTTTATCTGTTTTCATGTCTAGAATTTTGGAATCTGATTTTCCTTAAAGAATGACATACCAATAACATTAGTTTCTCCACTAAAGGTGTTGCTTAAACTTTGGGCACTCAGTTTTCTTTAGGGGAATACTAGGGCACAAGATTCAGTGACCTCTGCAAGTCCTTTCAAGCTCAAAATTCACTGTCTTCTTAGGGCAGTCTAGTAGTAATTAGAGGAATGTCCTCTTGTTTGGTTGTTCTTTCTACTTATCATTCCCTCTGTAGTCTGGGGAATATGTACTTTCCCCTATCAGTTTCTCAGATAGCCCCATAACACTTCACGAGAGGGCTGGACTGAATGCCTTGCAGATGTAGCAGAGAGAGCCAGAACTATGGTACACTGAGGTTCTGAAGCTCCCCCTGAAATCTCTTTCTATGATGATCTTTCCTGCTTTGTTTTTGACCCAGAGTGGGGGAAAAAAATCAAGAGTGCCTCTAACAATTTCATGGATTAGGCCCTTCTTTCTGGATGACCCCAAGAACAAAAGATACTACATACAATATTCCATTATTTGCCATGAGCACCAGAGATGTACAAAGGGAAAATTATATTAACTCCCCATCAAATACTGGGAAAAAGTACCATAAGGTAGTTAGGTTATTTTCCCAAGTTACCCATGGGTTACTAATAAAGCTAAAGATGCTGAATTCTGTGACAGAATTACTAAGTTATGCTGTTTGATGTTGAAATATCTGACACCAGAAGTATTTTAGTTAATAACATTGCCTAGCATCCTCACTGAACATCACATTCTTCATCCAGGGTGTTCATACGTTTACCAACTCACCCTTGGAATAATCTCAAGAACAAAAGGCAGCTGGAAGGTAATATTTTAAACATTAATGAGATATTGGTGGTGTACCTCAGTTCACCCAAGCCCCAAGCCTTCAAACACAAACATAACTAGTTTTTTACTCCCCCTGTGGCTAAAGAAATACTTCCATTAGTGGAAATATTTGAAATCACAGAGATAAAAAGAATGTGAGATTCACATCAGTGTTATTTTGTCTCATCTAATGACATAAATAAATGTGATAATCAATATGAAATGGCTTGGCAAGCTTCAAAGAATGAAAAATCATTTTTGGTGTTACTACTGGTTGTAAGAATAATAGCATTGTAAACTATCAGCTGACATTAAAAAGATCATTAGAAGATATTGCAAAACACTTTATGCCAGTAAATATGACAACTTATATGAAAGTGTTGCCAAACGGACACAGAAAAAGACAGGAAAACTGAATGGCTTAATATCATTAAAGAAATTGGACCTATTTTTATAACCTTTCCACAAAGAAAACTACATCCAGGTAGTTCACCTATAAATTACCACAGAACTTAAAGAATAAATAACTCCAATCTAATACAAACACTTCCAGGGATAGGAAAAAAAGAATAAGAGACACTTCTGTATTATTTATCAGCCCAGCACAATCTTGATGCCAAAACCTGAAAGGGATGTTACAAAAAAGAAAAATAGCAGACACATAGGTACAGAAATCATAAACAATACTAGCCTGACCTAATTGGCTTTATTTCAGAAAAGCAAGGTGGTTTCTGATTCAGAAACCAAACAATGTAATTTACCACATTACCATTAAAAAAAAAGAAAGCTACATAATAAATTCAATAAATTTAGAAAAAAAGCATTTGGTAAAATTCAACACCCATTGATGATAAAAGTGCCCAGCAAACTATCTTAAGCTGATAGCATACTTACCAAAAAGTTCTACAAATATTAACCATACTTGTGACTTTTGGGGCAAAACAAGAATGCCTACTCTCACCATTTTTTGTTCAAATTATATTGGAGGGGCGCCTGGGTGGCTCAGTCAGTAGAGCCTCCAACTTCAGCTCAGGTCATGATCTCGCTGTATGTGAGTTTGAGCCCCGCCTGGGGCTCACTGCTGTCAGCACAGAGCCTGCTTCAGGTCTTTTGTCCCTCTCTCTCTCTCTCTCTCTCTCTGCCCCTCCCCAGCTTGTTCTCTCTCCCTCAAAAATAAAGAAAACATTTAAAAATAAATAAATAAATTATATTAGGGGTCCTAGTCAGTACAATACATCAAGAAATAGGACTAAAAGGTATAATCATTGCCAAGTAAAAAGATACTATTTTCATTAGTTATTATTGGAATGAAGAGGTGCATTTCTCAAACCTATTGGATGCAAGGGCTCATATTCAAAAAGCAATTCGCTTCTGTGTACTATAAACATGAAACAAATAGAAAATAAAACCTTTTAAAAGATACCATTACAATAGCATTGGAAACATCAGTTTGGCAGCTATGTGCAAAGGAATTTAAGGAGTAAGCATCAAGAAATGACTATTCTAAGAGTAACAATAATGTGATCAGATTGTGCTTCAAAATAGATCCAAAATTCATGTAAACATAACCAATCTTTAATAATTATTTTCTAAAATCCATACCCAAATCTTTCCTCCTTCTCCTCCATTTTGTTATCTGCTATATTTCTTAAAAACAAGATATCACAATTATTTAGAAATTCACCAGCATTCCCTAATGACAGCAGAAAATAGAAATGTGCTTCAGGAAACTTTTCATGGAAGCCACTGGTTTTAAATTGGCTTCATGTCTTACAGGGAGAGTACCAAAAAGGACTGAATTAATACATGACAGTCACAGGTCACTGTGGATCTCTTAGAAGTATAATCCTCCATTTACTCAGATAGCTTCTTCATATAGGACATCTTATAGTATATCTCATGAAAGTATACAAGGTGTCTAAAAGCAATTTTGAACTAATAAATACCTAGTAGTGCAACTGCTTGTTCATAGGGTAGGTCTATTTTTAATTTTTTGAGGAACCTCCATACTGTTTTCCAGAGTGGCTGCACCATTTCGCATTGTTCACCAACAGTGCAAAAGGGTTCCCCTTTCTGCACATGCTCGCCAACATCTGTTGTTGGCTGAGTTGTTAATTTTAGCCATTCTGACAGGTGCGAGGTGGTATCTCATTGTGGTTTTGATTTGTATTTCCCTGATGATGATGAGTGATATTGAGCATCTTTTCATGTGTCTGTTAGCTATCTGGATGTCTTCTTTGGAAAAGTGTCTGTTCATGTCTTCTGCCCATTTATTTCTTCACTGGATTATTTGCTTTTTTGGATGTTGAGTTTGACAAGTTCTTTACAGATTTTGGATACTAACGCTTTATCTGATATGTCATTTGCAAATATCTTCTCCCTCTCCATGGGTTGCCTTTTAGTTTTGCTGATTGTTTCCTTCACTGTGCAGAAGCTTTTTATTTTGATGAGGTCCAAATGGTTCATTTTTGCTTGTGTTTCCCTTGCCTCTGGAGACATGTCTAGTAAGAAGTTGCTGCAGCGGAGGTCTAAGAGGTTGTTGCCTGTTTCCTCCTCTAGGATTTTGATGGTTTCCTGTCTTACATTTAGGTCTTTCATCCATTTTGAGTGTATTTTTGTGTATGGTGTAAGAAAGTGGTCCATGTCACTGATCTATTACTTTGGCTATTCAAGGTCTTTTCTGGTTCCATACAAATTTAAATTTTTTTCTATCTCTGTGAGGAATGTTAGTGTTATTTTCATAGGAATTGCATTGAATGTGTAGATTGCTTTGGGTAGTACAGACATTTTAACAATGTTTGTTCTTCCAATCCATGAGTTTGGAATGTTTTTCCATTTCTTTGTGTCTTTTTCAATTTCTTTTATAAGCTTTTTATAGTTTTCAGCATACAGATCTTATACCTCTTTGGTTAGGTTTATTCCTGGGTATTTTATGGTGTTGGTGCAATTGTAAATAGGATCAATTCCTTGCTTTCTCTGTCTGCTGTTTCATTATTGGTGTATAGAAATACAACTGATTTCTATACATTGATTTTATATCCTGCGACTTTGCTGAATTCATGTATCAGTTCTAGCAGTTTTTTGGTGGAGTCTTTCAGATTTTCCACGTAGAGTATCGTGTGATCTGCGAAGAGCAGAAGTTTGACTTCTTTCTTGCCAATTTGGATGCTTTTTATTTCTTTTTGTTGTCTGATTACTGAGGCTAAGACTTCCAGTACTATGTTGAGCTAATAGAGAACTTCTGAATACCATCCCAGGCAAGCTGTAGAGTACCCAAATATTATGTGACTTTAGGATGAATATGCTAGACACTGGGGCCCTCTGTACTTTTCCATACAGTTCCGCACTCAGAACAGCTCCAGCTGTCTATGGGAAGGTTCTGAAAGACAAAGAGCTAGGGTTTGGCTATTTACACACAGACCATAAATGAATTACCACGAGTGTGTTAGCAGAGAGATTTGAACCTAAGGACATGGGACAATCTGCACAGGTTGCCAATGGTTTGTGACTTGTGAGAAAAGAAAGGGGAAATTAAAAAAAAAAATCTTGCTGGCATAATTTACATTGGACCACATGAGCACATTCCAATCAATCCACTTCATAGACATGATCTCACTGGTCTCCCCAACATCCCTACAAGGAAATGAGGGGGACAAATGTGACTCCACCCTTTAAGCCAAAAGCCCCATCCTTCACTCCCACTTGTGGCTAGGAGTGGGTGGAACATATTTATACAGAGGAACAAATTACCATCTTTCTTGCTTTCTGGCCCCTCAACATGTGGGTGAACAAGTTTGCTTTTCAGTGCTTGAGGCCATACAATTCCCAAAACAACCAGTCTGAAATGTTGGGGACTGAGTCACTGGCCAGTGATAATTCTCAAACAAGTGCTGGTTTGTTTCTCAATCATTGTTTGGCCTTGCTAACTTGGACTCAATAACACCATGGAATATAAGCGGCTGGGATGAAATTTTCCTCATTGGCCTTGAGGAGGCTTTTTTCCTGAAAAGTAGCTTCTTAATGGTGTTGTTGTTGCTGTTGTTGTTGTTGTTGTTGTTGTTTGAGTATAGTTGATGCACAATGATACATTAGTTTCAGATATACAACATAGAGATTCAAGATCTCTATACATTATGCTATGCTCACCACAAGTGTAGCCATCATCTGTCACCATGTAAAGCTATTACAATATCATTGACTATATTCCCTGTGCTGCACCTTTTATTCCCATGACTTATTCATTCCATGGAAAAGGAAGACAATAGTGAATATGGAAGCTAAAGCATTTTACACCTTTGCACTAGAGGATATGTTGATAGGACTATGCTCTTCTAGAAGATAAGATTTGAAACCAGGAAAGTAAATACTTTGGGCATCCAGAAGTTCTCCCAAATAGTAAACTAGATCATCGTTTTTCTATTGTTGTTGTGGGGTGTTTTTGGTAATTATATTGCCATTCCAAACTTCACTCCTCCCTATGTGTGATTAAAAAAACAAAATCTGTGGCAGAATTTTTCAAATTCTCCATCAAAATAGTTACTAGTACGTATAATGTTGTTGAAAGGTCATTTAGAAAAATAACAGTATACCAACAAAAATTTATTGAATGGTATTTTTCACATTAGGAAATACAAAATAATTTATTCATAAACCTACTCCTCAGGATTCATGTTTGATTCTCATATACTGAAAGACATGTTTGGATTTCCTTTCTCCCACTACAAATAAAAATGTCCCAAATATTGAGAGATGAAAAGCACAGAAGATCATTCTCCATATAAATGTTGACACACATACATACTCACTCTACCAGCATATGGATACATACTACAGAATACAGAACTCAGCAGCTTACAGCAGTATTCTGAGATGAGCACCATATGTGACATAATAATGCATTATTTCACTAAAGCTTTCAGAGCTTAAGAAAATAGCCTGAGGAATAAGACTGCTCTTTTCTGAGCCAAGGTTGCAATCTTCTAAGTCCAAGACGTGCTTGAAAACAGTCCTTAGGTAATTGTAAAAGCCAAGGGAAATCAGTTTAAGAATATTAAATAATATTACTACTGACTGCCCTTTTCCATGTTCAATCCAGATGGAAGCTGGACACATGGGAAGTGACATTTTATAATAGCAAAGAAAAGGAGAAGGAGCGAGCAACCTTCCTGCCTATGTTCTCTCTGCAGGATTTTATAACTATCTGCTCTTTCTAGTCCCCAGAAAATGGGGATATTACATCTGTTCAATATTTTATGGAAAGTCTCCCCTTGGGCGCCTGGGTGGCGCAGTCGGTTAAGCGTCCGACTTCAGCCAGGTCACGATCTCGCGGTCCGTGAGTTCGAGCCCCGCGTCAGGCTCTGGGCTGACGGCTCAGAGCCTGGAGCCTGTTTCCGATTCTGTGTCTCCCTCTCTCTCTGCCCCTCCCCCGTTCATGCTCTGGCTCTCTCTGTCCCAAAAATAAATAAACGTTGAAAAAAAAAAAAAATTTAAAAAAAAAAAAAAAAAAAAAGAAAGTCTCCCCTTGTCTTTTTATAACATAGTTTCATTTTATTGTTAGGCAATTTCATTTCATATGTCAATAATAGCCTATTAATTTATTCAAATCAACAACATGAAAAGCAGTTCTTGATATCAAATAAATATCCTTAAGGGAAGTCAGAATATTTCACTGTCGCGAACTTGGTGTATGATCTGGAGGAAGTTACTTAACCTCTCTAAGCCTTGCTTGACTGTCTGTCAAATGAGAAAGAGGAGATAAATTATCTTCGTAAGTCTTTCCAGAATTCTTCTATTCTTTTTGCAAATTGGTTTCTGCTTGCAGAAAAGGTTCAATCTGTTTCTGGCATGGCAGTGACCAAGTCACAGTCTCTATTTGGGATAATGAGAAAAATAGGCCAACACATTTACAAGATGAATTACTGTGGCCAAAAGATACATAAATATGGATTGAGTGTATTTTTAATATTCAGAGAAGTTTCCATCTCTGAGTTACTTCATTAGCAACTGTTACTTCACCTACCCCTGGCTGAGATTTTCCAGTAACACTAGGTCAGCAATTGTAGACTCCATTTTCTAAGAAAAATCTCTGTATTTTCCATCTGCAAAATTTTCACACCCAACGGCCATGTTCCTTAAGAGTCCAATGGAGACTGGAAGATTAGACAGAAGGAAAAAAAGGTTTATGTAGAAAGAGTTTCTGACTTGGGAGTACATTTAGTTCAGAAACAAAAATTCTGAAGTGTGGCTGGCTTAGTAAAAGCCATCAAGAATATGAAGGACCAGCTGCTCCATATTTCCTCAGAGACTAGAACCTGAGGAAACTGCTTTCAATTACAGCAGAAGGCAGCACTTTGAGTTAGACTCAAAGAATTTCCTGGTTAGGTCTCTGAAACAAGTCACTGAGGGAGATTTTTGCCACCCTCAAGGATATCTTGAGACTTGGGACAGCTACAATCGAATATTAGCCCATGTGTGTTCAGGGCTTCTATATTCAGACTCTACACTAAGGACATTGCACGTGCTACCTATTTTTATCAGCAGAACAGCCCCATGAGAGAAGTGTTATTGTTATTGTCACTTTATTGATGAGAAGACTACAGGGTTTGTTTTTGTTTTCATTTTTGCTTTGGGAGCTAGCAAGCAGAGGAGCTTGGATTTGAACCCAGAGCCAGTTCTCTTCATCATTAGGCTCTAAGGCCTCTCTGCAATGGATTGACTGTCAACTAGTTAATTGCAGTTTTATAGGGAATAACACAAGGAAGCTACTAGATTTGACCAAGTGTAGGAGGACCTTTTATACAAAGAAATATAATCTGATGTTCATCTCCACCAAAGCATTGGAAAAGCATTGGAAAAGGCTTTAGTGGCTTAGAGTTGTGTAAAGACCACAGAATATATGAGAATTTACTAGCTTTGTGACCTCAGATATGTCACTTAACCTCTCTGATGTTCAGTTTCCTCTTTGACCCATTCAGCACTATTCACTGAGTACCTCCTTACATCAGAAATTCAATGGTGAATAAAATCTGGAAGATGAGAAAAATAATACCTATCTCACAACATTTTTGTGCTTACCACTCAGTCAGTGTGAGTTCCCTTCCCACTTTCCCTCCTGCACAAGGGACTTGTGTTACAGAAGGAAGAACTTTCTGACTTTAAGGGTTGTGATATATGCTTCTAAGTACATAAAGGAGAATAAAGAATTGTTATCTTCCGAATGAAAGATGCTTTTTCCAGAAAAAATCCAGAGAGAAAAGCACCAGCAAGTTTGTTACTTCCTTTCTCCTTTGTACTCTCAGAGAATTTTTTCATACCTCTATTATAATGTTTATCATATTTAAGTAATTCTTTTACATATCTTCCCCCCCATGAGACTCTGGATTAGAAGACAACGTGTATCCTTTTCTCCTTTCTGTATTTGCCAAAATCATACCAAGCCCTAGGCCTGGTGCATCGTGGACACTCATAATTTGTTGAATGAATGAATAGGTAGGTAGGTTAGGTATGTGGGTGGATGGGTAGGTGGATAGATAGGTAGATAGATAGATAGAGGTTCCTGGTTGGAAAAATTAGAATAAAATCACGAGAGAAAATACAAATTGAAACTTATTTCACGTACTAAGACAAGTAGACCATTCAGTTTTTGCTTTATTTTGACGTAGGAAGAGCTGTAACTAGGAACGATATGTACGTATCTTTCATGAGTGTTTGAAACTTCCAGAAGTTCCTTCTCAGCAGCAGCACTTGGGGGGACAGGATAAATTCTAGTTTGTGAAAGGAGTGGGTGGTCCTGCCAGGAAGCAGGTGGATAGGACTACATGATTTCTTCCAGCCTGAGCTTCAGTGACTCAGTAATTCCAAATGAACCCTCGGGAATCCTTCCAATCGAATGATTCTTTCCAGTTACTCGGACTGGGCCTCAAACAGGCTCACATTAAAAGAACCCAAATATTTAACCCAATATTTTCATGTTGCAAAGATTATTTTCACATCAGTGAATGCCCTCAGTCAAGCAAAAGTACTGTGTATGTGGGCGGGGAGAGACTGTAACGTGGTCTCTATCAGACCAAAACAGGCTGAAAACTCAAACGTTTCATGAAAGCAGGTTTGGGGGCTTCATCTGAAATGAGCTAATTTTTTTAAGTGAATTAATGAAGTAAACTCTTCAGGAAAGTCAATTAGGTTGGGGTCCTGGGACTGCACCTCAGTGACATCAGATCTGAAATCCTACGGTGCTCCTGCATTCACGCAGGCCTTTCAGTAGCAGATGGTGCAAGCCAGCCACACCACAGGGACCACACGCAGAGTGTGAATTTATAAGAACTCTCTTCTCGAGTTGGATCACTGGGTATCGAGAGCCTCCATGGTTCCTGGAACTGTACTAGACATTTTACATCTATTGTCTATAACCCTAAAAACAATCCTAGAAAACAGGGGTCATTATTCTCATTTTGTGTCTGGAGAAATGGGGCTTCAGAGAGGTTGTACAAACTGCCCAATGCCGTCCAACTACTAAGTAGAGTCAGGATTCAGATCCAATGTATCTCTCGGCTTCCCTTCCCAAAGTAAGAGGGTCAGAAGATTGCTGGATTATTTACAAGCATTTGAGCCTAAATGCTGTGACCAGGAGACACAAAGCCTTATTTCATCAGAAGTTGCTATTCTTTAGTAAGAGTTTGTCATTTGGTTCAAACCAGTTGCCCATCTTTTTCCTACTGAAATGGAGAATTGTCAAACCTCAAGAACCCATTTCCTGTTGCTATTTGCAAATTGTCAGTATTATTTTATGATAGAATCATTTCTTAAGGTAGAGTTGTATGTTTGCTTTATAATGTCTGAGTTTGGCACCTTGCAGAATAATTTTCTGAACGGGAATTGTGCTTCCATTACCTAATTGCAAAAAGCTGCCAAAATTTTAAAAGGCTCTGGGAAGGGGAGGCAGTACAAGAATTCAAGTGACCTCAAGGTCTCACTCTTAAAAGAAATGGAAATATTCTTGGACTGGATCGTCATCCTATTTGTTGGTGTAACTACAGCTGGAAGGGGAGAATAAAAGGCAACACTTTACTCCCCACTTTCTCCAGTAACACGTGCAACTGAATTATGCTCTTCATGAAGAAAATATTTCCGAGCAATTTGCAAGTTTTACCATCGTCTTAAAAAAAATGTGCATGTACCAGTTTAATGCCTCACTCTGAGGAAAAAAGTAAATTTATTTTTAATATAACAAAGACTCTAAGGGAAAATGTCAATCAACTAAAGTGAAAGCCTAGGCAGTGAGAAGACAAATGTGAATAATGCAGAGAATGGCATCAAAAGCTGATGGAAAGGGATACTGTTTAACACAGTCGTACTATCATCCAAAGTGCTGAGAGGAAAGAATAAGAATTTGCATATTCCTGCTGTGTTCAAAACATGAATATCTTCCAACTGCCACACCTTTCAGTCTTTTATTTTGGATTTTATTTTATACATAGAGCATAGCCATGAAGTAATATTAATTTAATCACACTCTAATAAAAGTTACTCTGCCGTTATTTCCATCCTTGCTAATCTTACTTTCTCAGTTTCCTCATGAACTTAAAGCTTTGCCAAATACAAACGTATCAGTGTGAAGAAAGGATATGAAGCTAACCCTTCCCTACATGTTCTACACCACACCTTATGCCAATATTACATTTTTTCCCCCTTTCCTCTGTGTTGTAGAATTTGAGTCTTCTTAAAAATTCCCCTACATTGGTTTTCTATTTCTAATTCTTCTGATGGCTTCCCACCTGGAATAAAAGATTTTACTTTCAATTCAAACATGGAGAATTTACCTCTGGATATGAAAAACCTATGGCCACGTCATGTTGATTTTGCTTATTTAAGTCGGCAGTATGGTAATAAATTGAATAGGTTCTTAGAGCACTAATTCATCTACCATGGCAGTTTTCTGTGATTAAAGAAAATATGGCTCTAATAGTCAGTCTACCTTACCCACGTGAGGTACTCAACTGGGGACTTAGCAACCTTTACGATGATACAAGTGTTTTTATTTTTGTCTTTTTTGTTTTCAATATTACATAAAAGAATTTTGCCTCTAATAAACACCCTAATATCCTTCTTTATCAAATGCTGGAATGGAAATCTCCAAAAGGTAGCTACTTTTAAAAACTTCACAACCTCGCTTTATTGGAACTAACCATGTAGCCCTAAATTGATCGTACAAATTCCCAGGAAAGGCAAAATGAATTTAAAGAACATGTTGCATCTTTAAAACAACAGTAGAATGAAGGGTTACGTTTTTTTACCAAAAACCTGCATTGAGCTTTTTGTAGAATTTACCACAATACCATATAATTTTAGTGATACATATTTACCATTTAGTATAAACCTTTTTACAATATATGAAAATGAAGCAAGAGAACAATTAAGTAGCTAATCACTTATTTCACTTCATATTGGCTTATTTAATAGATTCCAGAGAGCGTAAGTTCATAAAAGGGTCCACTAAGTAAGAACCAGAGGACCCTGGGGAGAGGGCTGTATACTAAAGCCAGAAGCCAGAGAAATAACTTACTTTCCCAAGACTAAGAACTGTGAAGATCTCCAAGAGAAGATCTCCCAAGGTCCAGAGGCAGAGACTGAAAGTCTTAAAAGCAGGAGAACATTAGAGGGCAGCTGACAGGGCCACATGGTAAAACTCCCCTGCTCTAAGTTCTCAGTGTGATCACCACGATGACTGTGGCTGAGCTCTACACCTGTCACGTGTCTCAAAGTCCACATGCAGTGGGGCCACCTAACAGCAGGTGGACCCGTGATTGCTAAGTCAGAGAAAGAAAATTCAAGGCCTGCCTGCCTCCACTGCCTTTTTGACATTAGACATATCACCGGGGTTCTTTTAGTCCCATTTCCTGATCTGTGAAATATGGGTAACAACAATGTGCTAAGGATTGTAGAATGGAGGTGAAGAGCCCTTGGTGGGCTATTAGGCACTATGCAAATGTTAGTTATGCTCTAAACTGTGACATTTCACAAATGGGGAGAGGTAGATGAGGCAGTCGCACTCCATGAGCTGAGGGGTGTGGGGAGCTGTGACTGGGCAGGAGGCTGCTGCCGTGCATGCTGGCACACCAATGAATACATATACTGTGTGTTACAGTTGTAAGACTCCATGCTGCACTCTGGATGCCATCTAATTGCTTACAGACATACTTGATATGGACCAGAAAAAACCTGATACCATCATTATTCGGGATTCAAATTGAAAAGCAGCACTACAGTGAGGCTTCGGTAAGAAACTTATAATAATCATCTTAACAAGTAACTTAATATGGTTTTTGTAAAAATTAATGAAATCGTTTTAAGTGAGAGCACAGCAAAGGTTTGTCATTTTGGAGATTTCATGAATAACTGTACAGCCGCTGCCACAATAGTTCCTTGTGTTCTGCATTTTCCGACATACCTGATGAATTCTTTTGCCCAAAAACTGCCTGTGAAAGTGGCACAGAGAAAGTTAGCTTGAGTCTCTCAACCAGCTGCTAGGCCCGCCGGCATCTTCATCAGTATGATCATCGATGTTCGTGCAAAACCCCAAAGTGCCTCCCATGCCCTTAGAGAAAAATGTTCTAAATAACTATAGGTTTAACTGCATATTGTGTTCTCATACACTAAAAATCTGAAATCTGACCTTCCCGCCTCCCTCTTATAAGAATGCTTGTAATTAATTGGGCCCATCCAGACTATCCAAGATAATCTTCCCATCTCAAGATCCTTAACTTAATCACATCTGCACAATCCTCTTTGCTATGTGAAGTAATATATTCACAGGCCCCAGGGATTAAGTCATGGACATTTTGGGGGTCCAGTATCCAGTATGCCACAGATGGTTTATTGTGTTATCATTACTTTTTCTCTGAAGGAAAATAATGCATTGGGAGCATAAAGAATTTGGTCAAATACATCCAAAGAGCCTGTGACGGAGTTCTGCAATCATTATGTCCAATTCTTCCTGCCCACATCAGTCTGGCATAAGGTTTCTCACCCTTGGCACTGTTGACACTTAGGGCCAGATATTTCTTTATTGTGGGGTGCTGTCCTGTACATTGTGGGAATTTTAGAAACACCCATGGCCTTTTCCCACTAGATGCCAATAGCACTGCCCCCACAGTTGTGACAACCAAAAATGTGTCCATACCTAGCGATGTGTACCCTGGGTGGAAAAAAATCAACCTCAGGAGAGGAGTATTCATCTAACAGAAAGCAACCAGATTATTGTAATTAGCTCCTTAAAGGCAATAACACACAGAATGCAAAAGATCTAGTGGTATTAACCGATGGCTAATCTTAAGTGGGCCCTGATAGTCTAAAAACCTTTGCTAGAGCTGATCTCCTGAAGTGCATTAACAGACAGCTGTCAAAATTCATGGAATCAGAAAACAGGCATTGTCCTTAGTGGACTCTTACTTTCTCTCCATGCACAGAACATAAACCTCCAAGGCTCGTTCTATCCGAGATTAAGGCAATGAATTGAAAATTAGTTAATCTGTCAAATTTAGTTTTTCTAGCAACTACTGCATATGATTTGACATAAAACTGTGAGAGTGAATGAGATAGTATGGCCAAAATACTGAGTCCAGAGTGGCTCCATAGAAATGTGAAACCACAAAATATTATCACCCAAAGTTTTAGCATTGGAAAGGATAGAAGAGACGTAGAAAGTGACATTGTCATCAAACTGCTAGTGATAATACCAGAAATTCTTATATGGGGTGAACCAGTCGATTATTGCCTAAGTTTGGGAAAATCACTTTGCCTGTGTAGGACCCACTTTCATCTGTTGAATGAGAAGGCTGGGGGGTGGTGCAGGGAGAAAATCACCTAGCTCCTCACTACCGAAAGTGTGGCACATGGACCAGTAGCATCGATATTACCTGGGATCTTATTGGAAATGTAGAAACTTGGGCCTCACCCTAGAACTACTGAGTCAGAATCTGCATTTTAACAAGATGCCCAGAGGAACTAATGCACTGGTTTTCTAAGTTTGTTCTGAGTACTTCAAACCACCTCCCTACATTCCCTTACGGCCACCCAACTACCCGTGTGGACAGAGAACCTAAGGGCAGAATTAGCAGTAAGGATTAATTTTTTAAAAGCTCTGGTAATCCAACCTTTCCTTTGACTGATAAGGAAAGGAACGCCCAAAGAAGTAAAGCAGGTTTCCTGAAGCCACCCAGCCAATTAGTAGCAGAACACAGATTTTATTATTAGCTTTTCCAGTGTAGTTGACGGTACTGTTTCAGAAAAATGTTACCAAAATGGTGGGCTTAAATTGCCAAGTGTTACTCTTACAACTAATGAACAGGAATGCTTTTTGTGTCTCGGGAAAAAAAGGCTTTTCCCCCCAAGTTTAAAAATGACTGCTTTTTAATGAAATTATGTTATTCCTGGAGGTACTTAGAGAAGAATCAAGTTACAGGGTGTCTCGCTCCTGATCCAGGCAGTAGGAAGGCCTCTATACTCAGGCCAGACACTTCCTCTCCCCTTTCCTCCCTCTCTCAACACCCACTCACTCCTCCCGCACACGCACGCTCACTCCTCCATGATGGTGTGTAATTCAATTACAAATAACTGTAGAAACCACATAAGTCCGTGATCGAGGATACTCACAAGTCCAGTTTTAGCCAATAACCCCTTTGCAAACAGTAGCCTTGACTGAGACAACGGAAGCCTTCTGTGGCTTGAAAATCAAATATATCTCAAATAACCGCAAAGAAACGGATGGATGTACAGGTTAAGAGAATATTGTGGTTTACATTTAAACAAATTTCACTAATCCAACACTGGGTGTACAGTGGTCCCCCCTTACCCATGAGGGATATGTTCCAAGACCCTCAGTGCCTGCCTGAAACCACAGATAGGACTGATTCCTATATATATACTATGTTTCTACTTATACATACGCACCTGTGATGAAGTCAAATCTATTAATTAGGCATAGAAAGAGATTAGTAATAATAACTAATAATAAAATAGAACAGTCATAACAATACACTATAATAAAAGCTATGTGAATGTGGTTTCTCTCTCAAAATAGTTTATTGTACTGTCTTCCTCCTTCTTGTGAGGACATGAGATGATAAAATGCCCATGCGATGAGATGAACGGAGGTGAATGACATAGGCATTGTGACAGAGTGTTAGGCTACTACTAATTTCTGATGATATGTCAAAAGGGGGATCATTTGCTTATGGAGGGTGGATAACTCAAAGTGCCAGAAGAGAAACCTTGGACAAGGGGGGAAGGGACTACTGTAATGGGCATTTGTATGTTCCCCAGTGACAAGTGTCTCTGCCTTGGGGCAATCTTTTCCATTTTGTTTCTACTCTTCTCCTCCCTGTTGTTATTGAGTAATGACCTAGAAACAAGAGATCTCAGTATGACCATAGCCAGGAAGAATAACAAACTATTTGAATAATTGAGCATACTGTATTTGGCCTCAGTAATACTGTCAGATACTTTCTTTAATTTGCCTCCAGACTACTCTGGGTTTTGCCTGCAATAAAAGTCTCAAGAACTATATTTAAAACAAAGGGAAAGAAATAATTGCATGGTGCCATGTTTACTCTTTGAAAATGATCTTTTTATCTCCTTCTTCTTCATACCTTTATATCACCTGAGAAATGTCAAACCAAATGTGTCAAACCAGAAGTGCATTGCACATTTCTTTTATGCTTGATAAATCTAAACTATCTTTCTCATTCTTCAACTCTTTCCTATCTACAAATCTTTGTAAATATGGGGGGTTCTTAATCTTTTTCTCTAATACAAAATTGTGAGGCTTCTTGATAGACCAGCAGGATTGTGAGAAGATTAGCTAATTTACAACATTTAGCCAAATAATACAACTATCTAGCATATGGATAGGAAGCAAAGAATAGATCAAAATGCATACCCCCTTTTTTGAAGACATTTTTGACTACTGGCAGAAGTAAACACTGCAGTGGATTTTTATAAAAAGATGTTGGGATATAATTAACATCCTTTCCAGCCAAATTATACATTTTCTCTTTTTTTAGTAATAATTATCAAGGGTGTACATCTTAAACCACAATCCATCCAAATAATGAACAGATTTTCATACGAAGATTCTATAGCAGCCAACTCAGTAGAAATATACTGAGTCACATTTAAATTTTTCTGGCAGTCACATTTAAAAAGTCAAGTGAGGGACGCCTGGGTGGCTCAGTCAGTTAAGCGTCTGGCTTCGGCTCAGGTCATGATCTCACAGTTCATGAGTTCGAGCTCCACATTGGGCTCTGTGCTGACAGCTCAGAGCCTGGAACCTTCTACGGATTCTGTGTCCCTGGCCCTCCCCTGCTCGTGCTCTGTCTCTCTCTCTCTCTCTCAGAAATAAACCTATATTAAAAAAATTTAAAAAGTCAAGTGAAACAGGTAAAATTAATTTCAGCAATATTTTATATAACCCAATATGTCTAAGATATTATCATTTAAACATGTAATCTAAATTAAAAATGACTGGGGCACCTGAGTGGCTCAGTCAGTTAGGCATCCGACTCTTGATTTTAACTCAGGTCATGATCTTATGGTTTGTGAGATCAAGTCCTGCGTCAGGCTTTGCACTGGGAATGCAGAGCCTGCTTGGAATTTTTTTTCTCACTCGCTCTCTCTGCCCCTCCCCTGCTCATGCTGGTACATACACACACACTCTCTCTCTCAAAATAAATAAATAAACATTTTTTAAAAATTAAAAGTTACTAATGAGGTATTTCACATTAGTGATGGTAGCCTCCACAAAGTATATGAGTCTTAAAAGATTAGGAGGAGAAAATGGTTATAATTCAGAGAAAAGTATGAATTATTTTTAAGCAATTGAAAAAAAAACATTCTCAATAATAAACTAGCATAAACCCTAAGATAATTGAATTGTAATGACCTCTTGTTTGTTTTGGGGGTTTTTGTATCGATTTCTCAAAACAAACAAACGAACAAAAAACCACTTATTCTATGAATGAGACTTGCAGTTACTTGTCAGGTCCTCCATTAAAAAAATTAAAAATAAAACATAATTTACAATCATAAGACAACTTGGATGTTCTCTCTCTTCCTCCTTCCCCCGTCTTCTCATTCTTGTGTTTGTTCCCATCAGAGCAAGACCACAATTATTAATCATTTCACGTATTCTTCGGTTTCCTTTCTCAACTGTGTCCCATAGAACGCTTTTTTAGGGTACCTGCCCTCCTGCCTGGCACATGAGAATCACTAAATATTTGTTAAAAGAATTTAAATAACAAATTAAGGAGCATCAGCTAGGTCAGTAAAAGGCAAAGGTTTTTTTCTTATTAATAACATACCTAGAATTCTAAATATTACTTATTCTAATACTTGAATTGAAAAAAAGCAGAGTCAATTTGGTATCACAATTTTCAACTTCTGTAACACATTCCTGGATATTTAAAAATAACTTCTTCCTCCAAATGTCAAGATTAATGAGAGTTAAAGCTTGTCTAGGTCTCATCCCCAGGGTTAGGAAGGATCTGGTAGGAACACCTACATGAAAAGCCTGGACCAAGGAGTAAGGTTCTGAGGGTTCAGATACTTTCACCCAGAGCAGCCAACAGCAGCCAGTCAGGGGGAAACCTTGAAACAAGGTCAAAGGTGGAACCAGAGCAGGGCTGAGTGACCCTCCGAATATCCATCTGAGGGGATAGGCAGAGGGCAGTGTCTGGAAGGATTGGGGTCCTGTTTGCATGTGGCCAGGGGCTCACCAGAGACTAGACCTGCCAGGCCCCTCTGCAGGGACACCCAGAAGTCTCCTCAGGCCCTGCACCATCATACCAGAATCTAACACCAGTCATGGTCTCCCCAGATTATGACTATCAGACCTTCAGGTGGTAACTCAGGTAGAAACAGGGGTACTTATTTTGGAATTCATGTGACGGATTTCAGCATAACACATTCAGATCTCTTTTGCCTTACTTTCCGAACCATCCTCCTCTCTGACCCACTTTCTTAAGTTGGTTTTGTGTTTTTTTTTAATTTAAAAAACTTTCTGTGTAGTAATTTAGTCAGTTTGCTATAATCCTCCACCCAAAATATATGAAAATGTGAAATCACACACAAAAATCTACAGGTTTATTTGAGGTATGAAATGTTTCCTGTCAACTCCATGAGAAATTAAAAGAGTAGCTGCTCTAAAGAAACTTTTGGGATGATTAGATCTGCTAATAAACTTTATAGGTTTATGACTCAGAATTAAATTCATCAGATTAGAAAGTTAAAAGGGAAGCAACCAAATTGTTTAAAATGCTGGCATTACCTAAAAAGAGCAAGGAAGCTGAGATAAAAGCATGTTTCAGGGAGTTAACTGGAAATACTTTGGCACAAGAGAAGTAGTTTGAGAATCTTTCAGCACCTAGGAGTGACTCTAGCTTGAAAAATACACAATTTTAACAATGAAGGTTATAAATTCTCACTGACAACAGACAAAGGAGCCTTGAGATACTCAAGAGTCATGCAGCTGTTTACATCTAGAAGACCAATTCCTTTGGGAAGATTTGTGAAGACACATCTGTGCATTTCTTCTTCACTTCCTAACACATGACCCTCTTCATACCAAACCGTATTTTTCCTCCATACTGATAGCACTATTGCTATCTGGCCAGCAAAGAACACAGATATTGTATAAAGGAAATACCTGAGTCGATGATAGAAAAGGATCTAGAGTAAAGCATTCAACACTCATTTATTTATTCAAAAAAGAAATTTCACAAGCTCTTACTCTGTCATCAGTAGGCTGCTCTGTGTTATGAAGGATGCCAAAGTAACATAAAACTGGCCTACCCTTGAGGAACTTACGGTCTAGTTGGATAGAGAAATAGTTATAAGCTACAGCACTCCACTAAAAAAAATTCAGCAGTATCTCCCAGTCTCTATCATCACTCTGTTTTATTGTCACTATCTGAAATTGCTTTGTATGTTTATTTATTGTATCTTTATTTGTCGCTTATGATGTGTCTCTCCCATCAGAATCTAAGCTTCATGTAGAGAGGGATTCAGTCTGTCCTCCCAGAACCTAGAAACACAACATTAGTTGAATGAGTATATCAATAATGAATAAAACAGATCACTTGCAGCTGTATATCATCAAGGACTTGATGAGTGATAAGTGATAAGGACAGTAAGAGCTCCAAGCATTCAGTGGAAGAGCAGAGTGAGATTTTATTGTCAAGGAAAGCTCCATAAAAGAGGGGAAGCCACTGAAGATGAGTCAAATTTGAAGTAGTGGAGGACCATTGCCAAAGTGAGGTAGGAAGTTAAAAACAAGTACCACTGGTAGGATAGTTACAGGTAAGCTCCCAAATTTTTCCATGGGATCAGTGTTCAGTGCTAAAACTTCCCCTTGCCACATTCCTCTGATCTTTAAAAATGCTTTTCTTTCCGTCACTTATGCTCACAACTCTATGGCCACCTACAACTCCTGTCCACCCTTTACTACTGTCCTAAAGGCAAGGAGTGTCCAACCTCTAAAGACTGTACTCAAGCTATTTCTCTTTCATCTCTACCCTGTCCTCCACTCACACTGCCAACATCTTGACCAAGCCCTTGTTAGCTTTTTTTGAACTAGTCTTCAAAGCCCCCAATCTACTTTCCAAGACCTGATTTTTTTTTTTGTCCTAGCTCTGCTTTTAGGTTACCTGTGTGGCATTGGGAAGAGATCACAAATCTGTCTATGCCTTAGTCTTTTTATCTGTACAGAGAGGACCTGGGATGGACTAGACCATCCCCACAGTCCTTTCCTATCCTCAGATCTTAGAATCTTACAATCCTTGGATATCTGTCCTCTACAGACCTCGCACTGTACTTTGGACAGAGGGAATGTACAAAGCTTATTTAACTTAATGTAATTGTGTTGTATTTTCAAATACTGTTGAAAAATTATCTTAGAATTTCAAATAAAAAATCCTTTAAACATTTCTTTCCTAGGCTTTATTTTACTTTCTCAAATACATTTTTACTCTAAGCGTAGAACTATCTTCATTCTAAGAAAAACATAGTTAATTTTCCATTCTAAGCAAAAAAGTCAAGTTAAGTTTAAAAATCTCATTTTTGGGGCACCTGGGTGGCTCAGTCGGTTGCGCGTCCGGCTTTGGCTCAGGTCATGATCTCGCAGTCTGTGAGTTCGAGCCCTGCGTCGGGCTCTGTGCTGACAACTCAGAGCCTGAAGCCTGCTTCGGATTCTGTGTCCCCCCCTCTCTCTGCCCCTCCCCCACTCATGCTCTGTCTCTCTCTGTCTCCGAAATAAACATTAAAAAAAAGTCTTTAAAAAATCTCATTTTTAAAAACCTGGTTAATTCTCCATTCTACCCAAAAATCTCTCCCCCATTCCATGTTACACACATATACAAACACACATTGTTTCTTACTCATTTTAAGTGTAGATTAAATACTCTAGTCATGATCAGTATGAGTCATGTTTATAATGTGTTGAAATTAATGATTGTTGGGGCACCTGGGTGGCTTGGTCAGTTAAGCATCCGACTTTGGCTCAGGTCATGATCTCCTGGTTCTTGAGTTCAAGCCCTGCATCAGGCTCTGTGCTGACAGCTCAGAGCCTGGAGCCTGCTTTAGATTTTGTGTCTCCCTCTCTCTGCCCCTCCCCGACTCATGCTCTGACTCTCTCTCTCTCAAAAATAAACATTAAGAAAAATTTTTTAAAGAAATTGATTGTTGATGAAATAATTATATGAATAAAAAAGAACATTTGAGCAATCAATGCATTTTAAACATTAAGGTGCACATGAACCATCTAGGGGTGTTGTAAAAAGACAAATTCTGATGTACTTAGTCTGCGGTGAGGCCCCAAATGGCATTTCTTTTTTTTTTTTTTAATTTTTTAAAATGCTTATTTTTGAGAGAGAGAGAGAGAGAGAGAGAGAGAGAGAGACAGAGCATGAGCAGGGGAGGGGCAGAGAGAGACAAAGACAGAATCCAAAGCAGGCTCCAGGTTACAAGCTGACAGCACAGAGCCCCACACAGTGCTCAAACTCATGAACCACTAGACCATGACCTAAGCCAAACTCAGTCACTTAACCGACTGAGCCACCCAGGTGCCCCTCAAATGGCTCTTCTAATAAGCTCCCAAGTGATGTAGATGCTGCTGCTCTAAGAACCAAGGTGGCAGTGACAAGGTGTGAGAACACAAGGGAACCTGAGAGATTGTCATATTAAGCTTCCTCATGTCCACAGGAAAATTGAGGCCTAGATTGGGAACTAACTGTGCCCCAGTCCCTCCAACTAGTACTGGCAGAAGTGAGACCAGCACAGATGCACAGACCTCTCACTAGGGCTGGCAGTCTGCCCAGTGCCATGCTGTTGGTGCAGGGTGCAGCCCTACACCCTTCTCCCATGTGACCTACATGGTGTGAGAGGTCACACTTTTGCAAGAGCAACATGTTTCTTATCACCTTCTACTGTGAGAGGAGCTTAAGTCCTCAAATCTCATCTTCGTCACTTATTATTGTTAACCTCCAACCCACCAATGACAGAATCAGGAGGAATATTCTTAGTTCTGCCAAATCAGCTGGGCTCCCTTTTCTCTATTTTTGCCACAACATTACCAAAACCTTGAGAGAAAATATGACTTTTCATTAAACCAGTTGATTGTAAAATCTGAGAGGCCCAGACTTAGACATACTGTCACTACCAAGCCGCATTGCTGAGGCATCCTTTGAGTTGTGTGTACATGTGCCTGAATACACACACACACACACACACACACACACACACCCCTATGTACCCCTGGAAGTGTGTGTACTTGACCACATTTGGTTTACTTGGTGGAAGCTCCATGTTTACAGACAGGCAGGTTGTCTGACTTACACTTAGAAAGTTCTAACAGTTTCCCATGCATAGGCCCCCACTCTTCTCACCATAGATTCCTAATTTTGTATCTGCTTCCTTAGTGCAGAAAGAGCTTTATTATACAAAGAAAGGAAAAACAAGAGGAATGTTCAGACAATAGTATGTTTCTTTTCCTGTGATAAGGACCAGTGGACAAGCTCACTGGAGAGGACCAGTGAGGACCTGGGTGAGGGGTCTGGGAAACAGAGTGCTCATTTTCAGTTAGTCTAGTAAGCAAAATATCAGCTTTGAATTCATTTGGTTTCAATTTACTTTCACAAAACACATATATAGTGAAAGATCTTGTTATTTCTGCTTTCCTTTCTCCTTGCAGATTTTACCTCATTTAAAACATAAAAGGAGAAAAATAAAGGTGCTGACCAAAGCCAAACATAACATGATATGGGTGGACACACTACAAACTCTCCCTTAGAAACTTTTACCCCCAGACTTCCCGGGTAAGACTTTTTCCTAATGGAAAAAGAAAAGTATGTCCTCTGGCAGTGGAGTGTTTCAGTGTCTATAGGATACAACATATACCTGAAAGGATCTTCATTCTCCTTCACTGTTGGGAACCCCATCCTCTATTGTACAGAGAAGAAAATTAGGTACACTGAGGAAGCAGTTTCACTAAGTGAGACATATCATCCTCCTAAATTTGTCCTCTTGAAAATAGTTTAATGATTTTTCTTGAATTGCCAGATTCCTTCTCAGGCTGCTTCTGAATTCCCCCATGGCATTTACAAAAACTTATGCCCACTCTCTCTTACCCTCCCATTAAAAAAAATCATCTATCCTTACCCATCCCCCCTCCCACAACCCCTCCAGAAACCCTCAGTTTGTTCTCCATATTTATGAGTCTCTTCTGTTTTGTCCCCCCCCCGTTTTTATATTATTTTTGTTTCCCTTCCCTTATATTCATCTGTTTTGTCTCTTAAAATCCTCATATGAGTGAAGTCATATGATTTTTGTCTTTCTCTGACTAATTTCACTTAGCATAATACCCTCCAGTTCCATCCATGTAGTTGTAAATGGCAAGATTTCATTCTTTTTGATTGCCGAGTAATACTCCATTGTATCTACTCCTGAAATCATTGTTTCACTATATGCTAACTAATTTGGATGTAAATTTTAAAAAATAAAAAATAAAAAAATCAGCTTGCACTTAATTGCACTTAATTATGGAATTCTAGAAATCATTAATTTTAGATCTTATCTGGAAGATCATCAGCCACCATATCCCATGCATGTGTGACTGAGGCCCTTAGCAGTGAAATATTAACATTTCTTTTTTTAATTTTTTTACATTTATTTATTTATTTATTTTGAGAGAGACAGAGACAGTGCAAGTGAGGGAGGGGAAGAGAGAGAGAGGGAGAGAGAGAATCTCAAGAAGGCTCTGGGCTGCCAGCACAGAGCCTGACATGAGGCTTGAACTCACGAAACTGTGAGATCATGACCTGAGCCAAAACCAAGAGTCAGATGCTGAACCGACTGAGCCACCTAGGCACCCCAAAAATATTAATATTTATCAAGTAGAGGCAGGGCCAGAACTTCTAACTCACAATTTTATGCTTTTTTCACCACATCAGTTTCAAAACAGAGAATGAAAGCATTCACTGGAGAGTTCTTAGGTGTTATTGGAGTCCATTTTTGTCCTCTGCCCTCCCATACCTGTTATTCAGAAGGAGTAAGCTTGTAAGTGAAGAATAAAGTAATCAAGGCCACCAACTATGCATAAGCCAAAGAAATCTCCCTGATTATGTCACTTAAACTGCAGTGGGAAGATTTTCCTGTCTGCCCGCAATTCCACCATACTTCAATAGCTTCCACCATTAGGGATTCTGAGCATCAGGGTACATAATACCTTATCCCTACTGTCCTATCTTAAAACTCAAAAATTCTGAGAGAGATGATATTTTAAATCACTAACAGCTAACTTTGAAATTTGTTTATAAGACAACTTCTCTCCAGGATAGGAGAAATAACCATTGATCTAAGTGACAGAAAACTCAGAAAAGAGAGAAAAATTCAGAAAGCAGAGATGAAATATGCCAAACTTAATCTGCTTCCATCTTGCATAAGCCAGGCCTTGGCCATATTAAAAACATTGTTGACATGTCATAATATACAAGGCACAAAATCCACAGAGCTTCTATTTGTCTCTATAACTGTAGCTAAGGATTGACTAGTGCGCAAAGAGAATATAAAGACCTGTTGTCATTTCCAATTGAATCAAGATATTTTTTTTGGCAACTAACATTCCAGAGAAAATCCAGGGGTGATTGCAGCTCATGTGAGATAGAAATAAAGATGATGAGGACAACAGGCAACATCAGGTGTGGCAGACACTATTCTGAGTGTATTTATTCATGCATTCATTCATCAATAAATGCTCACTCAGTACTACTTCCTATGTGTAAGAATGCTGGGGATTCAGTGGCAAAAGAAAAAGAAAGCTGTCACCTTGATTAAGCTTGCATTCTAGTGGGGAGGCAGATAACAAGTTAGCAAGTAGATGCCTAACATGTCAGGTGGTATAAAGTCCTATGGAGAAAGGAAAGGTAACAAGTGTTGTCAGGTAGAATTGCTTTATCTTTCTTTTTTAATTAATTTGTTGGATAGCTATGGGAAAGGAATTGACAAAGGGCACATATCCCAAGATCCCTAAATTTGGTTAGGTGCTCTTTTTTGGATATTTTTTACTATCAAAAAAATTTTTTATTCGATTTATTTAAACATAAGAAATTCACCCACTTCTCCCACCCCCACCTCTTACAAACCACAGTCTGTTCTCTGTATCTATGAGCTCGGTTTTTGCTTGGTTTCTGGATTCCACATTTAAGAGAGATAATATGGTATTTGTCTTTCTCTGACTTACTTCACTTAGCATAATGCCCTCAAAGTCCAATTGTGTTGTCACAAATGGATTTGTGACATTTCAACATTTTTTCACATGTATATATATGCATATGTGTATGTGTATCTATATACATGTATATAAAAATATATATGACATACATACACACACACACACACACACCCCACAATTTCTTTATCCATTCATTGATGAACACTAATATTAGTTCCATATCTTGGCTATTATAAATAATGCTGCAACAAACATGGGAGTGCACATATCTTTTTGAATTAGTGTTTTCATTTTCTTCAATAAATACTCAAAAGTGAAATTGCTGAATCATATGGTAGTTCTATTTTAAACTTTTTGTAGAAACTCCATACTCTTTTGCATAGTGATTTTACTAATTTACATTCCCATCAATAATGCAAAAATTCCCTTTCTCCACATCCTCACCAACACTTGTTATTTATTGTCTTTCCAATTATAGCCATTCTAACAGGTATGAGATGATATCGCATTGTGGTTTTGATTTGCATTTCTCTGATGATTAATGATGTTGAGTGTCTTTTCATGTACTTGTTGGCCATTTGTATGTCTTGGAAAAATGTTCATTCAAATCTTCTGCCCATTTTTAAATCATATTGTTTTCTGGCTATTAAGTTATATGAATTTTTAAAATATATTTTGGATATTAGCCCCCTATCAGATATATGATTTGCAAATATTTTCTCCTGTTCAGTAGGTTGCCTTTTCATTTTATTGATGGTTTCCTTTGCTATGCAGAAGCTTTTTAGTTTGATATCCCACTTGTTAGTTTTTGCTTTTGTTCCTTTTGCTTTTTGTGTGAGATTAAAAAAATCATCACCAAGATCTGTGTCAAGGAACTTACTGCCTATGTTTTCTTCTAGGAGTTTTATGGTTTCAAGTCTTACTTTCAACTTTTTAATTTTTGTGTATGGGGTCAGATAGTGGTCCAATTTTCCCATTTATTGAAGAGACTGTCCTGTCACTATTGTGTATGCTTGGCTTTTTTTCTCATAAATTAATTGACAACGTACGTGTGGGTTCATTTCTGGTCTCTCCATTCTATTCCATCAATCTGTGTCTATTTTTATACCAATACCATCCTGTTTTAATTACTAGCTTTGTTAATATAGTTTGAAATCAGAGTGAGATGCCTCTAGTTTTGTTATTCTTTCTAAAGTTTGCTTTGGCTGTGCAGGATCTTTTGTGATTCCACACAAATTTTAGGATTGTTTGTTTTATTTCTGTGAAAAATACTGTTGGAATTTTGATAGGCATTGCATTGAATCTCTAGATTACTTTGGTAGTACAGATATTTTGACAGTGTTAATTCTTCCAGTCCATGAACACAGAATATCTTCTCATTTATTTGTGTCGTCTTCAATTTCTTTCATCAATATCTTGTAGTTTTCAATATACAGATCTTTCATATTCTTGGTTAAATTTATTCCTCGGTCTTTTGTTCATTTTGATGCAGTTGTGAATGAGATTACTTTATTAATTTCTTTTTCAAATTTCTAGTTTGTTATTAACATAAAGAAACAACAAATTTTTGTGTATTGATTTTGTATTTTGCAACTTTACTGAATTTATTAGTTCTAATGGTTTTTTGATGGAGTCTTTAGGGTTTTCTATATATGATATCATGTCATCTGCAAATAGTGACAGTTTTACGGCTTCCTTTTCAATTTGGATGCCTTTTCTTTTTCTTGCTTAATTGATCTGGCTAGGACTTTCAATACTATGTTGAATAAAAGTGATGAGAGTGGACTTGTTCCTAATTTTAGAAGTAAAGCTTTCAGGTTTTCACCACTGAGTGTCATGTTAACTCTAGGCTTGTCATATATGGCCTTTATTATGTTGAGGTACATTCACTCTATACCCTCTTTGTTGAGAGTTTTTATCCTAAATGGACATGGAATATTGTCAAATGCTTTTTCTGCACCTATTGAGATGATCACATGATTTTTATCCTTCATTTCATTAATATGGTGTAACACATTTACTGGTTTATAGATGTTCAACCATCCTTGCATCCTTGAAATAAATTTTACTTGATTATGATCCTTTTAATATATTGGTGAATTTGGGTTGCTGATATTTTGTTGAAGATTTTTGCATCTATGTTCATCAGACATACTGGCTTGTAATTTCTGTGTGTATGTGTGTGTGTGATCTGTGTCTGATTTTGGTATCAGGATAATGCTAGCTTTATAAAATGTGTTTGGAAGAGTCCCCACCCCACTTTGTTCTATTTGGAAGACATTAAAAAGGATTGGTATTAATTTATTGAATGTTTGATAGAATTCACCTTTGAAGCTGTCTGGTTCTGCTCCTGTACTTTTGTTTATTGGGAAGTTTTTGATTACTGATTCAATCTCCCTGCTAGTTCAGATTTTCTGTTCATCATGACTCAGTCTTGGTAGGTTGTATGTTTCTAGAAATTTATCCATTTCTTCTAGGTTGTCCAATGTGTTGGCATACAAATGTTTATAGTAGTCTCCTGATCCTTTGTATTTGGGGGATATCAGTTGTAATGTCTCCCCTTTTGTTTATGATTTTATTTGAGTCCTCTATTTTTCTTGATGAGTCTAGCTAAGGGTTTATCAGTTGTATCTATCTTTTCAAAGAAACAGTTCTTAGTTTTATCGATATTTTCTACTGTCTTTTAGAATTTATTTCATTTATTTCTGCTCTAATCATTATTTCCTTCTTTCCAACCTTGGGCTTTGTTCTTTTTTTTTTAGTTCCTTGAGGTATAAAGTTTGTTAGTTTATTTGAGATTTTTCTTATATCTTGAGTTAGGCATTTGTCACTATGAACTTCCCTCTTAAAACTGCTTTTGTTACATCACATAAGTTTTGATATGTTACATTTCTATTTTTGTTTGTCTTAAGGTATTTTCTGATTTTGCTTTTGATTTCTTCTTTGACCCACTGGTTGTTTTTAGCATGTGGTTTAATCTCCACGTATTTGTGAACTTCTCAGTTTTCTTCATTTAATTAATTTCTAATTTCATAACACTGTGGTTGGAAAGATGCATAGTATGATTCCAGCCCTCTTAAGTTTATTTAGACTTAATTTTGTGACCTAACATATGACCTATCTTGGAAAATGTTCCTTGTGCGCTTGAGGAAGATGTGTATTCTGTTGCTTTGGGATGGAATGTTCTGTAAATATATGTTAAGCCCATCTGGTCCAACATGGCATTTAAAGCTGATGTTTCCTTATTAATTTTCTGTCTGATCTATCCATTGATATAAATGGGATATTGAAGTCCCCTACTAATATTATATTTCTGTGTATTTTTCCCTTCAGGTCTGTTAATATTTGCTTTACATATTTAGGTGGTCCTATATTAGGTGTATAAAAACTTACAAATGTTATATCCTTTTCTTGGATTGACCCCATTATCATTATGTAAAGTCCCTCTTTGTCTATTACACAGTTTTTGTCTTAAAGTCTATTTTGTCTGACGTAAGTATAGCTATTCCAGCTTTATTTTTGTTTCATTTGCATGGAATATCTTTTTCCATACCTTCATTTTCCGTCTGTGCATGTCTTTACATCTAAATTGTGTTTCTTCTGGGCAGCATATAGATGGGTCTTGTTTTTTTAACCCACGCATCCATTTTATGTCTTTTGATTGGAGAATTTAATCCATTTACATTTAAAGTAATTATTGATAGGTATGTGCTTACTTCCATTTTGTTAACTATTTTCTAGATGTTTTTGTAGTTCCTCTGTACCTTTCTTCTTTTGCTCTTTTCCTTTGTGGTTTGATAATTTGTATTCCTTTCTCTTTCTCTTTTGTGCATTTGCTATAGGTTTCACTTTGTGGTTACCATAAGGCTTATATGTAACAACTTATATTTATAGCAGTCTATTTTAAGTTGATAACAACATAAGTCTGATCCCATTCTATAATTCAGTATTTTTATTCTCCTGCACTTCTTGTTTTATGTTTATGTTGTCACATTTACATCTTTTTATCTTGTGCATTCTGTAACTAATTATTGTAGTTATAGTTATTTTTACTATTTTTGTCTTTTAACCTTCATACTAGTTTAATAAGTAATTTTACTTATATTTACTTTTCTATTGAGATTTACTCTTTCATCTGTATTCTTGTTACTAATTAGCACCCTTTCCTATCAGATTATTTCTTATAAGCCCAGTTTAGTGGTGATAAACTCCTTTAGCTTTTGTTTGTCTGGAAAACTCTCTCTCTCCTGTAATTCTGAATGTAAACTTTTCCAGGTAGAGCATTGTTGGTTGGAAGTTTTTTCTTTTAGCACTTTGAATATATTGTACCACTCCCTTGTGACCTACAAAATTTCTGCCAAAAAATGCTGATCATCTTATGGGAGTTCCGTTGTATGTAACAAGTTGTTTTTTTTCCTGCTGCTTTTAAGTTTCTCTCCTTGTCATTAACTTTTGACATTTTACTTATAATTTGTCTTGGTATGGTTCATCTTATTTGGTTGGAACACTAACAGGATTCCTGGATCTGGATGCCTGTTTCCTTCCCCAAGTTAGATAGTTTCAACCATTATTTTTTCAAATAAGATCTCCACTGCTCTCTCTCTTCTCCTTTTGGGGGTCCTATAATGCAAACAGTCTATTTGATGTTATCCCATGACTCCTTAATCTATCTTCACTTTTTTTTCTTTTTGATGCTCTGATTAAGTTCTACTGCTCTGTCTTTAAGTTTACTAATTCTTTCTTTTGTTTTTCCTAAGCTGCTGTTAAAACCCTCTAGTGTATTTTTCAGTTCAGTTGTTGTGTTCTTTCCCTCTGTGACTTCTGTTTGGTACTTTCTTACGTCTTCCACCTCTTTGTTGAAGTTCTCACCATATTCAGCCATTCTTTTCCCTAGTTCTGTGATCATTTCTGTGGTGATTTTTTTCATTCAATCATTTCATTTCATTAAGATTTTTTTTTCTGAAGTTTTATTTTGTTCTTTCATTTGGAACATATTCCTGTTTCTTCATTGTGCTTAATGCTCTGTTGTGTTTTTTTTTATATAAAAAATTTTTTTTTCAACATTTATTAATTTTTGGGACAGAGAGAGACAGAGCATGAACGGGGGTGGGGCAGAGAGAGAGGGAGACACAGAATCGGAAACAGGCTCCAGGCTCTGAGCCATCAGCCCAGAGCCTGACGCGGGGCTCGAACTCACGGACCGCGAGATCGTGACCTGGCTGAAGTCGGACGCTTAACCGACTGCGCCACCCAGGCGTCCCTGTTGTGTTTTTTACACACTAGATGAAACAACTTCTCTCAGTCTCGAAGGAGTGACCTCATGTAGGAGATGAACCTTTTGTTGAGCCCTGCTCCAACCTTGGTCATTTCTGAAACCTTTGTACTTTTTTAAGCAGCCTAATAAATTTTTAATAGTTGCTAGTGGTTGAGAATGTGCCAAGACCTACCTATCAGGGTCCTAAAGGAGACAGGCTCAGCACATAGGTTCAGGCTGACTGGAAGCCAGACCTGCAGACAGCAGGTTTAAAGTATGCAAATATATAGTCGTGAGGGGCTGCAAGCATAAGCCCTGGCAATCTGGAGGTGTTCTGTGGGCAACATCCACAAATATTTGGAGTCTAGGAGAGTGTATAAGCTCCTTTATGGGAGATACTAGAGAACTAGAGCAAAGGAGAGGGAGAGTGCCAAGGTGGCATCCACAGCCTACATTTCTTGAAAGTAGCTCCACTAAATGTGTGCCGAATCTGAAGCCTGCCTCTCAATCCAAAGCCCCAGGATAAAGCCATCTCTTTCACAGAAAGACTGGAAGGTGTGCCTCAGTCCACTATCGGTGCAGTGCCCTGGAAGTGGTAGCCTGCCCTGCCAAGAACTGTCCCTCTGATTGCCACAGTCTTTTGGGACCCAGGAACACAAGCCCTTCTGGTCACCAGAGCCACGTGATTAAGGAGCATCCCCTAGGTATCAGCCACAAAAAAAAAAAACCAAACAGGTACCAGATGCATGTAAAGATCCCTCCAGGAGACAGTGGTGCTCTGGAGCATGGTAGAGAGTGAGCATGAAGCTATCACTCACCCTTAAAGGTCTCCGGAAAGGATTGCTGTCAGCCTCTCTGTGTGTGTTTAATTAGAAGCCTGCCCTTTATCTACCACTTATCAAGAAAGATGTCAAAGGCTGAGGCAGGGAAAATTTATGCAAATATCATTGGATGGAGACCACTAGGGGTAGTCCTAATTGACAGAAAAGCTTCCTTTGCCTCATTCCACTTCCATTATTTTATGGACTGTATTGCACTTTCTAGGCAATGAGTCAGAAATACATGCCTGTGTCACATTGTATTTTTACAAAAAAAAGTCTATTACAAGTTGGGAATATAGGTGTTATTAGCAGAACCTAATAATAATTTTGTAGCAGGTACCTAACCCGTCAACTGCAAGAGTGGAAGGGGACCTTGTACATTTCTTTGCCTGCACAGTGCAAAGTTAAGGGAAACATAGAAAGGGCTGAAAATTCCTTTTCAGTGATCATTCTGTTGATATTACTCATAAGTGACTCTCAGCCCTTATTCCCAGATAACTCAGATTTCTCCAACTATTTAAAACTTACAAAGAAATTCTTTACAAAATTTGTATTGTAGCCATGTCAAATCTCCCCTTCAATTCTTTTATTTATTTTTAAAAGGGCATTTTGTTTTAATGTTTATTTATTTTGAGAGACAGAGCACGCACATGCATGTGTGCAAGGGAGAGGCAGAGAAGGAGAGAGAATCCCAAGTAGGCTCCACTGCTGTCAGCACAGAGCTGGATGCAAGGCTCAATCCCATGAACTGTGAGATCATGACCTGAGCCAAAATCAAAAGTTGGCTGATTAACCCACTGAGCCACCCAGCCACCCCTCCCCTATAATTCTTTTAAAGATTAAACACCTGATTGTCAAAAGTTTGAAGAGAAAGTTATCTGCATTAAATCTTTTAACCACCATCTTTGAACACAAAGAAACATAACTTAAATAACTCTTTCTATGATATGCCAGAATTTTAGATCTCTCAAAATTAGAATTTATAATATTAGTAAAATGCCATCTTTTTTACATAAATAATTATGTAAAAATGTTTACCTGAATAATTAGGTGGCATATAACAATAATTATGTAATAAAGATTGTACTTCAAGAATGGTGGGGATTTTTTCTCATTTTTTAGACATTGCCAAGTCAATTAAATGAATTCCACCAGAGAACCGAAACTCAATTCAACTCAAAGGGAATCTGTTGAATGCCTTAACACTTTGAAGGGGAAGCTAAACAAATATTACACATGGGTTTTTTTTTATACTCAAGGAATTTACAACCTGGTAACAACAAAAGGTTTATATATCTTATATCCAAAGGAGGGGGAAAATGCAAAGAAAGCAGTTAATAACAGTGCTGCATATGTAGGGCATCTGCCTCTGTTCTTCAGCCTCCAGGCAGTTCTGACCTGCCTCAGTATTCACTTCTTCCTTCCAGTCAGGTAACTTCCACTCTCTCCCCAAACTCTCCAGACTGCAAACAATCTGGGTCATTTTACATTGGATTATTACACTTCTGCACTACTCTCCTGAATCTTGTAAATTAATTATGCACACCTCTAGGGGTATGAAGGGGCTTCCCTCCTCTTATAGTCAGAAGGCCCCTCCACTGATAGAGTAAGAGTTTTGATTGACTTGAGAGAAGAAAGACTGAGCCAGGCAATTTTGAACATGGATACCATAAATAGGTATCCATGACGGTCTGAGACAAGGTACCCAGGAGGCAGCTTAGGACAACAAGAAGGTAGGTACTAGGCATCAGGAGTTTGGGAAAGAAGATGTTAAATGGTGGAAAAGTTGCCCAGTAACCCATGTAGGGGGTTCTCTTTCAGATTTGACAGGCAGGACCATATGCCTAGGAAACATACGACAACTTTACATGTTATTCTGCTCCTGGCCCCCATAAAATAAGCTAATGATAAGAGTTATTTGATTCCCAAACCTCATTTCCCACTATAATCCTCAGGTAGTTCTAATGTACTGACTCACTGTGAGAGTTTATTTATTCATTTAACAAATTTATGGAGCCTCTGTTATGAATTAAGTGTGCCTCTGAGAACCAGATTGGAGCCCAACCTCCATCGTTTCTATAGGCAATCTATGTTCTGAATTCTCAACTACTGATTACACCTTTAGGAGCTCTTCTCAGTAGTAAATAGAAGGTTATTTATATTCTTTCTCTATTAGAATTTGCATGCTGACTGCTCCTTAGTTTAAAAACAGTATGAAAGTCCAGAAGAAGGATACACACCACTTTATTTTATTTATTTCTCTCCCTTTCTTTGTATTTGAATTATTTGCATGCTGGGAGAAGCTCATGTGACAGCATTTTTTTAAAGTTCCCAAGAGACATATCTATCACAGTGGGGGTTGAGAAAACTATAATACGAGACAGAATATTTGATTTCTATAACAGTCTGCACATAACAAATATGGTTTATTTTTCAAAAATTGGAAGAAGTCAAAAGTTCACTTTTTCTTAAGAAGTAGGGGGACTTCATTCTGATTTGCAGGGGTGAATAAACTCCTCCCCCAGGTATATTCCTTTTAATAATTTTTATTTATTCATTTCACCCAATTTTAGCATCTTTCCAGCATAGAACAAATATTATGATAACTAAATACTAATTTTAAAATGTCAATATATTTTTTTACAGTACACATTATATTTTTGTACCTCTTTCTGTGTTTTTAGAAACATCTTAGGCATTTTAGGAAAAAGTCCAAATTGTATGGTTCTTAATCATAATTACATTGAACTGAGTAAAAGGTAAGTAAATTATTATTAGGTCAGGAAAACTCTGTAGGCTGTGTACACATTGCAGAAGAGCAAAGGGCAACCTAGTCTGTCCTCTCTACAACTCCCCCCCCCCAAAAAAAAACCACAAAGACATTTATGTTTGCAGTTGCAAACTGGAAAAATAGAAAATAGTGACAGCATGAACTCTTGACAGAAACATCAGAAAAGATGTTAATCTCCAGTTCAAGTCTTCTATTTTCCTGACATAATCTTATTTGGAAGAGCAAGGGAATTTTTCTCAATGAAAACAAGCTTTGTTTCCAGAGTGGTTTTCCTCTCTTCTTTTTTTTTTTTTTTTTTTTTTTTTTCCTCCTTAGTTAGAACCCAGCTAACGAGAGTTGCAAGTTCAGGGTCATTTTATAAAACATAGGAGCTCAACCATACTTGATACGGTCATTCTCCCAAGGAAACATGGAGAAAAATTTCTGAACTCTGGACGGAATTCCAGAGTTAGAATTGCAAAACTCCAAACACATTTTCAGACTGATGGCCTTGTGTTCTTACCAAATGACCTTTCTGTTTGATCTTGGTGAACAGTTCTGACTCCTTGGCTGGTTAAGGCAGTTAAGTTTGGAGTTTGTCAGCAGTCTTCTCAATAGAACACAAGTTACATCAATTCAGTCACCTAAATGTTCATATTCTCAGGTCATATCTAAATAATTAACTCAGACCTAACCTTTACATCTCTGCAGTAGTAGATTCAGTAACTACTTAAGAAAAGTATATAAACTTGGCTGTTCATGAGTAATACCTGGGCTTTCTTGGAATCACTGCAAAAGGGACAAACCATATATAGGCAAACCATAAGAGATACTTAACTATAGAGAACAAACTGAGGGTAGCTGGAGGGGAGGTGGGTGCAGGATAGGCTAAATGGGGTGATGGGGATTAAGGAAGGCACTTATGATGAGAACTGGGTGTTATTTGTAAGTGATGAATCATTAAATTCTAATCCTGAAATCATTATTTCACTAACTTGACTCTAAATTTAAAAAAACTAATTGAAGTAATAAAACATAATTATAGGAAAAAAATATATATATATATATAAATAATAGAAAAAGTTAAAAAATAAAGTGTCAAGAAAGAGAATGAAATGTATGTAAGGGAGTTGCCAGGATCTGCACCAATCTCTTTGAATGACCAATGCCTTGGATTGATGTACAGAATATGTGTTTTTTAAATGTTTAACTTTCCTTGCTCCTTGGGTCAGCTTACAATGATGCAGACAATGCAGTAAGATTACATAGATTACAGATAAGTGAAAAATATGGATCAAAGAGGAACTAAAGGTAGAAAAGTAAAATAGAGTATGGAGAAAGAAGGGACATCTAACGTGCATCGTGACAGGCTGTACAGTTGCAAGAGGCAGGCCACCTATTGGGCCCGGATCTTTCTAGCAGGCCATATGTAAATGGCAAACAGGATTGGTTATGAAAATTTACACACATGAAAATACACACATGAAATTAACCCTCTGCTCACACCATGGCTGCCATGAAGGGGTAGAGCTGTGCTGGTCTGATGAGAAGGGTTACAGCACACCAGTCTGGATGGGATAACCAGGCCCTCATGCCCTGAGATGATGTCAGGTACTGGTTCAATTTCACATGCAACAGAGGGGCACCTTCCTCTTCATACTACAGGTGAAACCAAAAATCTTCAAAATTTCAGGGAGCTGAACATTATCCTCCTTATCCATACTATAATGACCCGTTATTTCTTAGGGAGGGCAGGGGCATAACTACCTCCCCAATAAGCAAGTGTGTTCAAGAAGAGGTCACTGCCCTATCCTGTGCTTCCATTTTATTTTGGTCCTGATGCATTAGACCTGGGTGTAGGAAAGTCAGACTCTGATCTACAGGATTCAGCCCAGGCCCTGACTAACTTGGGGCACTATTCTGAGAGAGAAATTTGGAGAAAGTGCCATCAAGTAAGAAAAATATAAAATAGGGGCACCCGGGTGGCTCAGTCAGTTGAGCATCTGACTCTTGATTTCAGCTCAGGTCATGATTCCAGGGTCATGGGATTGAGCCCCATGTCAGGCTCTAACTCAGTGTGGAGCCTGCTTAAGTTTCTCTCTATCTTTCCCTCTTCCCCTCTTTTCCACTTGTGTTCTCTCTCTCTAAAATAGAAAGAAAGAAAAATATAAAATAAATAAAAACATAATTAAATTAAATGCCTGCTAGTCTACATCAATGTATATATGTTTAATAAGTTTATAGTTAGCATCTATTAAGCACTTACTATGTGCAGATACTTGTCTAAGATCTTTACATTCATTCATTTAATCTTCCCAACAACCCTGTGAGGTGGATACTATTGCATGTATTGTAGATGTAGAAACTGAAGCACAGAGAGGTTAGGCCATCTCCACAAATCACATAGCTGGAAAGAGATGCAGTCAGGATTGGAACCCTAAGGGTTTCACTCCAGAGCTGCTCTCCCACCTGTGAACTCCAAAATCCACTTTTCATTCTTCACCCTTTAACACACATTTCTGGGACTACCACTTTGGACTTCCTTTCTCCTTGGATTAGCCTCCTGATTCCCCCTCCATTTAAAAAAAGGGGGGAGGGGTGTTAAGAGAAACCCTGGAGTATTCTCTGTGCTGCCCATACATTATCCCCATATCTCACAGATATGGCTGCTGGTGATATGTGGTGAGCAGGCATCTGAGGAAGCACTGAGCAAGTTCTGTTCTAGAATTGGAAACTCAAAAAGATGCCAGAGGCCTCAAGACAGTCTGTGGTCAGGGATATAACTCAGGATGAGTGACTATGCTTAATTCCTCATTTCTCCTTCATCCCTAGGTCTCCGTTCCTCTTTGCCTCACATCAGAAACTTAGGATATTCACTTCTCTCTTGGCCCAATGACTTACCTTGCCAGAAACTCACCAGCCTGAATTATTCTGATGATAAAACCTTCCTCCTCAGGCTAGAGCCCACTTCTTCCACCCTTCTTTGATCTCTGTAGAATTTTTCTTTTTTGGAAAAACCATGCTGGCAAACACACCAAACTCCTTCCACATACTTGAGATTTTACAGTGGCTTTTTTGGAACTCCGCTGTATTTTACATGTCAGCCGATCTCTGCTGGAGAGAGCCCCACAAAGACCTGTTGACACCTCGCGGCAGAATTTCACAGAATGTTCTAGGAAGAGATAATTTTCTAATTATACCACCAAATTCTGCTTATGAAGGCATTTTCCAACCACTCCATTTCCAGTGGTGGGAATGTCTGAGGGTGAGGGTGAAATTAGACCCCGGGTGCATACTTTCCTTTCCTTTCTCCCTTTTTTTCCTTTCTCTTTCTTTTTCTTTCTTTCTTTCTTTCTTTCTTTCTTTCTTTCTTTCTTTCTTTCCTTTTCTTTTTTTCTTTTTTTTTTTTTTTTTTAGCATTTTGGTGTTAGGAAGTATTGCCTGAAAAAGTAGGCCTTGCTATCCAAGTGCTCACCTAAGAAGGCAACCCTACAAAAATGCAATTTTCCTCAGACTAACACCTAGAAGCAATGGAACTGGACACACTGGGTTTAGGGTCCTCCAGGAAGGAAGCCCATCATTCTGTGTCCCTCTTTCCCATCTCCAACACATTTCTTTCTGCTCTTGTCTAACAGAATAGCTCTTCTCCAGCCACCAGTTAGAGACCATTCTTTCTCATCCTTTAGATCTTGGCTGAGCTTCAATTCTCAAGGCAGCCTTTCCTGAGCCACTTCACCAGTGTTCCCAAAGTGTGGCCCATGGACCACTACATCAGAATGACCAGGTCCCAGAAAACCAAACTGTAACAAATTCCAAAGAGATTCATATGCACATGAAAGTTTAAGAATCTCTGCTCTACCTGGAGCCTGCTTCAGATTCTGTGTCTCCCCTCTCTGTCCCTCCCATGCTCACTCTCTGTCTGTCTCTGTCTCTCAATAATAAATAAATGTTAAAAAAAATTTAAAAAAAAAGAATCTCTGCTCTAAACTGGGTGCATTCCTATGCTCTACCCTCCCATAATCCTTATCTACTCCCTTATCATACTAGTAATTGACTTGTTTAGCATCTGTATTTTACATCAGACCACAAGTTCCATCAGGACAGGGAACACTCCTGAATTTTAATACCTGTCACTTTGTGGCTTATAGTAGATGCTTAATAAATACTTGTAGAGCTAAATTGAAGCAAATCACTTTCTTAGAACTGTTTTTTTTAACTAATCCTCAATTTCAGGAATTAATCTTTCATTTTTAACAAAAGTCATAAAATAAATAAAACAACTTGATAAGAATAATTTAGTCAGACACCAGAACCCACAGAGTGATCATGAATCTTTCTGTATTGAATCAGACCTCATATCCATTCTGTTTGACCTGTGCAGTCACCACCAATGTTCTGAATAGCAACAGGGGTATTATCTGGTGATTAAAAAATAATTTTTGCCCAGAAGATGAGCCTTTTGTTGTAATGTCTTGTAAAAGATATTCAAGGACAAAGCTTTAAAAAAGTATTTTTAAAATCAAAATCCAGTTAGAGAATGACAATGATATGTAAGGAAATTCCTGTTAATCACACACTCAAATCCCTTCTCTTGTGTGAGGAGAGCCTGGCTATTTAACTCACTAAAAATGTCATACCCAAGAAATTCTGGGTTATATGTTAAACTAGAGAGAGATGACTGAGGAATCCTGGAGCAAAGCACTGTCATCGATGAATCTGGGGTATTTCCCACATCTTGACCAGGCTACTCCGCAATTCTCTCTCCTTACCCCTCCCAAAGGAGAAATGGCATCCATGGAGGAAGAGCAGGTGGTGACAGATGGAAAGCCACACTACATATAAAATAAACCAGCTCTGTTATCTCCATATATTCTTCAAGTACCACACACTTTAATACAGATGATTATAAAATTATAACTATTTTTTAAATGCCAGTTATGTCCAAATGCAAGGGATATTGTCAAACTAAGTTTCCAGTGCCCCATAAACAAAATTCCAAAAAGCACATTGAATGAGCCAAAGTTGAAGAAATGCAAGCATAGAGGAAGAGGTTTCCACTGATCTTCCAAGAGGTTAATCCACTTGGTAGCTACTGTCAGGAAGAATGACCAGTCTGCTGACTTATAATGCTTGTACTAGGCACAGGTATTATTATTATCATCACCATCATTATTACCATTACTATTACAATTATTATTTTATAGGTGAATTACAAATGCTAAGTAAGTAGCCCACGGTCACACAAATGGAAAGTACTAAAGTTAACATCCTGGCTATATGAGTCCAGGGTCCCTGCTGCCTGCACTGTTAAAGGTTTGGGAAACCTCTGCTGTTAAATCATAATTTTTTGATGAACTGGGGAAACGTGAAGTAGAAAAAAAATACAATATTCTATTGTATGACATCTGGCCCCACTCCAAGGCCTCACTTATAGAATTCCATTCCATATAGAAATTTTATTTTGGAATTCTATCTGAGTACTAACAGGCAAACCTGTCCTCAAATCAGAAATGGGGAAGGAAGGGTCCTGAGAAACTTTGGTTGCCCAGGCAATTTATTATGACAATTCTAAGAATCTTTTCTAGACTTTTTTTTTCTAATTGCAGATCTTTGCAGGGGCTCAGGCCTTGATTGAACACTGCTTTTTCACTTCATTATCTCACATATGAAATCACTTCCTTTTCTGGTTCAGGATTAAGAAGGCAATTTGAAACTCTTCTTTTTGACTTTGAGAAACAACAACAATAAAAGAGAGAAACAAAGAAAAGAATTGTGATAGTCATTCAGTAGTTACATAAAAATAGAATTGAAGTTTTGTCTAAAAATGCAGAGAAAGTGAGTCACCTTAATAGAAACAAGGGTAATAGTCACCATATGATTAATTGTTTTGTTTTTAGCCCTCTAAAAACCCTTTGTCTTGTCTTCTCAAAAACCCTTTCCCCTTTCTTTCTTTTTTTCAAAACTCCTGGGAATTTTTTGCACATCTGCAAAACCAATGTCAGTTCCAGGTTCCTATTCTGGTGATGAACCAATCTGGCTTCCAGCCTCAGAAAAGGAAGCCAGTTCTCACCAGACAAACAAATGGAGGTGACCTAATACCTGAGGGAGGTGAGGGTGGGGCCCCTTATTGATAAATGGCAAAGTATTTAAGGCCTGTCTGGTCCTCAGCCTAGTGACAAACTGAACCACACTAGGGCTTAGAGGCAGTTTATGGAGTCATGTAAAAACAGGTGAATTTTATTTTCAAAGTAAAGGGAGAGAATATGGGCTAGAGAGAATTGTAAGATTAAGCTAAGGAGAATGGTTCCTTTTTTTTCAAGTTTTTATTTAAATTCCAGTTAATTACCATACAATGTAATATTAGTTTCAGGTGTACAATATAGTGATTTAATGCTTCCAGACATCACCCAGTGCTTATCACAACAAGTGTACGCCTTAATCCCCATCACCTATTTAGCCATCTGTCCACCTGCTGCCCCTCCAGTCAGTTTGTTCTCTATAGTTAAGAGTCTGTTTTCTGGTTTGCCTCTCCTCCTCCCTCCCGCTCCCAATCTATGTTCATTGGTTTTGTAAGAATCAATCTTTTTTAACAGAATTTTTTTAGGGAAAAAATAAGCAAAATAGGAATAACATTTTCTATATATCTTTCTCTCTAATGATGATTTATGCCTTGAAACTAAGTCTGGCTTTAAAAAAATTAACAAAAACAGCATTTGACGCTATCAATACATAGAAGTAATGTTCTTGGTTTGTGACTTCTTTTTCCACTAATAAAAATACTTGAGCCTGTCAGGTTTTTGTTGACCTCTATTAAATTCAGGTAACTTGGAAGTGAACAAGACAGAAAATCTGTACTCTTTGGAAGGGGACAAAGTTATACTTTGGAATAAGAAATTTTAAAAGGTTAGGAGAGAATGCTCTTAGGACCATTTGGGGCAGAAACCAAAATCAGATTTTATTATCCCCACCAAGAACCATGAAGAAATACTGAGTTATTTGTGACTATTGGAGTGGTACTTTCTTTGAGGAAAAAGATTCCAAACAATTCCTGGAAACTCTACCTCTCTAAGAAGATGGCATTTTTGTGAATTGAGGGAAAAGGCGTGAGCAACATATGGAGTACATTTCCCCTTATAACACTGATCTGTTTAAAATTGAGGGAAAAACCTCTTGGCAAGGTGTACTGGCCAAGCCAATGGCAAAAGTCATTTCAGTTTATCCTGATCCCTTTCCATGGTCCACCTCCCAGCCTGCCGGACATCCGGGCCCATGATTTATAAGCCCTGAATTGGAAAACAAGCTGCTGAAGATGCCTAGAGAACCCCGCTTTCCTTTGGCATGTGAAACACAGCACTGTCTTTTGCCCCATGTCTGCAGAGATGATGTAAGGGAAAGATCTAAAGATTTTCCAGAAACAAGGTAGATTTCAAAGAGCATGAGAAGTGACTATTTCTTGAAGGATTGCCTAGCCTAAGGAAGACCTCACAGAACTGGGAATCTGGCATGGGACCTTTCCAAAGGTAGAGTGACTGCCCAGCCCAGTTTGCCCTGGTCTCTCCTGGTTTTGGCACTAAAGGTCTGGTGTCCATAGGAACCTCTCAGTCCCAGGCAAACTGGGACCATCAGTCACCCCAGCAGGAGACTCTGGATGACTTTGTGTCTCAGATGTTGAGAAAGAAATTCATAGCAATACTGAGAACAACTTGTCCAACCTGAGCAAGGGAGGAAATAGAAATAAAAACTCTGATAATAGCAGTTAACATTTATAGAGTCCTTGTTTTGTGCTAGGCTTCTGCCATGTGCTTTGCAAATGTTATTTCAGTTAGTTCTGATTACATCCTTGAGAGTTACTTGTTACTATACCCATGTTGCAGATTAAGAAAACTGAGGAACAGAGAAATTCAATTAACATACCCAAGTTAACACAAACAGTAAGGATAGAGCCAGAATGAATATCATGAAGTACATTGAACTTAATAACCAAGAGTTATCCCTCCCACCTTCCAAGACTCAAAATCTCCTCACACCCACATGCAACCTGTTTAAGCTTTGAGATGGAATTAGAACAGACACTTTTTTTTTTTTTTTTGCTATCCCAGGAACTTGCTAAATGCCAGATGCTCCCTCAGGAACAGAATCCACAAGTTTTTATGGAAGAAAGCGGTAAACTCTTACAACAAGTTTACTTGGGTCCTGAATTAGTCAAGACCTCCAGTAACTTCTCTCTAAAGCATTCTTTCAGTCCTTGATCCTGGGCACTGGGCAACCTCTCTGAGAGCTAAGTACCCTGTCAGACAGCTGCCTGGGGGCCCTATTTAATCTCTCTTTCAAGGAGCAGTAGTATTGTTTGAATTAAGTTGCCACTATAATCCCTTGGCTTACCTTTTAAGAGTATTACAGACTCTTGGAATAGATTTGTGGAGAAAATACAATTAAAAGAAATGTTAACAGTGTTCTATTCAAATACAGATTGTGTAGTTCCACAGGAGAAGACAGCTTGCCCCAGACTGGCCACCAGAGCATTTGTCTTATGGAGAGAAGCCGTTTTACTTAACCTGGTTTCCTGTATAAAAACAGAATGCCAAGAGCCTGTGTCTTTGATAGGAGGGAGGAGAAAAGGCAGTCTGGACGTCTTTCCAGGTTAACACTTAGAATCCAGCAAATGGAAAACACATCCAATTGGGAGTCTAACCATAGACATGTTTGAATGACAAATTCAGACTTTCACATTTTAAATGAGAGACCTTGACATATCTCTGTCTCATCGAGTCTAAAAACACATGCATTTATGACTAGTGGACTAGAGACCACCACCACACAATTGTGGCTGTAATACAAGTAGCTATATTCCTTTTTGTATCCAGACCATCTGTTTTTGACTTAGTGCTCTACTTGACTTCCTAAAACTTGACCCACCTCAACGTCATGACATTCTATTTTCCCCAAGGGTACCCTCCGCTGTGAAAGTAAAGCACAAGCATTAGGACCCGCTGGCTAGAAGGAAGCACTTTCTAAAGCCAATCTCATAAAGTTTCCAGGTTCTCAAGGAAACAAATGACTCATGGAGCTCTTGGTGTAAGTATCTAGTGCTTCCCAAAGTTTCCACAGACGTAATGATGAAATGGAATCTATGTGAGGAACTGACCTTTGTTCTGGGGCTATTACAACTTAAATACACTTCTGCATCCTACTGACCACCTGTGAGCAGCTCCCTTTATGTTTGTTGGCCATAGTCCCAGGGATCTATTTCCATCCATCTGTCCATCATTCATCTCTCCATCCATCTACCCATTCATTCATTCAACAAATATTTCAGGAATGATTTTAGGCTCTGGGAGTACAACAAAGACCCAGACAGACAAAGTTTGTTCTTTAAAGTAGCTCATAGTCTAGTAGAGAGACAATAAATAAGAAGAAAACAATTAAATAAGCAAAATATCTTCAGATAACAAGTGCCATAAAGAATAAATAGGTGAATGCTATAGAGAATTATGTGGGGGAGAAGGAGCCTCTTTACGTAGGGGATGCCCTTTAAGGCAGTGACATTTGGGTTCAGACCTGCATCATTTAAAATTTTGTAAGAAGAATATTCCAGGCCAAAGGAATTATAAATTCAAAGTTCTTGGGGACAGTAATAAGCTTGGTGAGTTACAGGAATAGCAAGAAAGTCGCTGTGGTTATAGGTAAATGAGCACAGTTGAGTAGGGTATAAGAAAGAGTTGGAAGTTCATATAGGGCTTTTTCAGCTAAGGGGAGTTGGTTTTTCATTCTAAGTGCATCAAAATGCCATTGGAAGGTTTGAGGGTAGAGGAGTGATATTCTCTGACTTATCATTTTAATGAATCTATACAGCTACCAAGTGGAGAATGAGTTGTCAGGTGGGATGGGGATGAGAGAATGGTCTCAGGCAGAACATTTAAGAGACTCTTAGAGTAAACAAATAAGAAATGATAGTGGTTTGGACTACTAGTAGAGACAGTGAGAGGTGAATATATTAGTGATGTGTATAAAGATAGAGCTGACAGGTCTTACCATGGTTTAGCTATGGGAGATGAGGCAAGAAGAGAATCAAGAATGACTCTGAAGTACTGAGATTATGCCATTGGGGAGGGGGTGATGCCATTTCATGGCTCTCCATGAAAAATTCTACACCAGGTAGAGATAATGAATCCTGTTAACTTTTCTCCACTTTATTCCATGTTTTCTTGAGATGCAAGAGGCTATTTATGCTTCCAGAAGTTAGTATCTGTAATGAAAGACTTCCAGTGCAACCCTTTTTCTGCGTGTGTTTCAGAACAAGCAAAAAGTTGTTGGGGCCAGGGCTGCATAAATGGTCAGCAAAAAGAAAATTCTTTCTCTTAGGATCTGAAAAAAAATGAAGGAATAAACAAAGGCAGGCATTCTGATTTTGCAGTCTCCTTTGCTCCCTGAAAGGGGCAATTTGATTGAGTCATTAGTCAGTGGGAATGCAAAAAGTGGCACTGGGTGAGGATTTGAAATGTTTACTCTCTAGAACGATCTGCAAAGCCTAAGGGACTCCTAGAGATTTCTTCTCTGAACAGTGTCTTCTTTTTCCATATTTCATGTAGTCTAAGACAGAATATAAAAGGTCTTATGTATTCACTCTGGGGCACTTCTCAGATTGCCTTTATTAATATAGTGACCCTTTACAGTAGTATAACCCCTTTCTTCTAAAGGCAGAAGAAGTTGTACTCAGCAGACTCCTTACTATGTGGTACCCATTTGAATCTAAATTAAACCCTAGTGTGCCACCACTCAGTTTCCATATTCTGCCATACATAGGTTGGTGACTACAGGGCCAGAAGTAACCTGGTACAGAGTAGGGCGATAGTTCTGTTAGTAGACATAAACTGCAACCATTTGACACATGAACATATGCAAAAGACTTCTCTGAGAATTCTCATGTTGGTTGGGAGCACCCTGTTTATCTGAATTCCTTCAGCCAGCAAAAGTTCATCCATCAGACCAGCATCTTGAATAAGCACCCAGGGAGTTGCACTGGAAAAAATTACTTCTAAGACAAACATTCCATCAGAATGATTAGAACCAAAATGCAAAATCATTCACTCTATGAAGATAATACCTAGATTCAATGAATAATACTGACAGTAAAATTTTTCTATGCACACTCGAAAATGTGCCACAAAAAGAAAGCTTATTAAATAGAATTTAGATAAGCATACCTTTTCAACAATTTTGGAAAAAATAGAAACCCATATAGAAAAATGTAGGAGGTAGCCTTTCTGTCATATCAGACAATTCATGACTCCCCTCCTCAGAAGACTTCTTAATAGTATAAGCCATAATTATAGTCAGTCCTCAGCATTGCTTTGATGACATTTGAATTTAGGAAAAAGTATTTTGCTAACCCCTTAGTGCTGAGTGTTTGACCTTAAAGCTTGCTGTTGCTCCCTTTTTGTCTCAATCCTCGTGACTACAAATGCTATTAGTCATAAGATTGTTCAGTCACTTTTAAATTCCAGCCATGGTATTTGACTCTCTGGCCTAAATATAAAGGGAATTCAAACTCCTAATGATTTCTGAAAGGCCTAATTCTTTCATCTTTCCTACATACTTTGAATTTTCCCAGCTCCACGTGGAACCAGGACCTGTGTTAGCTTTTAGCAATGTATGCCCCTTAATCCTTCGCCAAGAAAAGAGACATTTCCTAGTGAAAAATGCAGAGGTTTGTGTGTGGACATCCCCGGAAATGAATCTCAGCATTGCTACTGATGAGTTAAGTTACTTTGGGAGAGTCGTCAAACCTCTACGTGGTGTAATGAATAGATCATATTTACATGAAGGGATATTATATAAATGATATATATTACATGTAAAGTGCTTGGCACAAAATAAGCATTCAGTATATAGAATATATTATTCATTATCGCAACATCACTCCATTTATATAAAAGTAAGAGCTGACTGAACATGGTTTTCCATTTCAACCTATGCCTGGCAAGGCTTACTTTAGCCTTAAAATCTTTGATGCTATGATTTTATTTTTCATGGCCACACACAGTCCTAACACATCCAATATGTTACCTGGAACAATCAATTTAAGAGAAATTCAAGCTATTTTTTTTCATGTTTATTTATTTTGAGAGAGAGAAAGAACATAAGCAGGGGAGGGTCAGAGAGGGAGAGAGAGAATCCCAAGCAGGCTCAACGCTGTCAGCACAAAGCGTGGTGCGGGGCTTGATCTCATGAACCGTGAGATCATGACCTGAGCTGAAATCAAGAGTCAGCCACTTAACTGACTAGGCCACCCAGGTGCTCCAAGAAACTAGAGCTATTAATTGAGTTTAGTCTGAAAATCTATCCCAGTACATCCATTGTAAGTGCAAAAATGCAAAAGGAATCATAACGTCCAAAATCTTAGAGTTCAAAGTGTCATTAGAAATTAAATGCAGCAACATGGATGGAACTGGATGGAAGGTATTAAGCTGAGTGAAATAAGTCAGTCAGAGAAAGACAGATATCATGTTTTCACTCATATGTGGATCTTGAGAAACTTAACAGAAGACCACGGAGGAAGGGAAAGGGAAAAAAATAGTTACAAACAGAGAAGGAGGAAGGCAAACCATAAGAGACTCTAAAATACAGAGAACAAACTGAGGGTAGATGGGGGGGGGGGTTGGGCGGAGGAGAAAATGGGGGATGGGCATTGAGGAGGACACTTGTTGGGATGAGCACTGGGTGTTGTGTATAAGCGATGAACCACGGAAATATACCCCAAAAACCAAGAGCACACTTTACACACTATATGTTAGCCAATTTGACAATAAATTATATTATTAAAAAAAAGAAATCAAATGGTTCAACAACTACTATTTACACATGTAGAAACTGAGGCCCCACTTAAATAAGTAACTTTAACAAGATCATACAACTTAGTGGTGAGCTAATATCAGAAGACCAAGTCGCAGTTAGCTTTGTAACTCAAAAACCGCTCCTAATCTTTTTTTTTTTTACCATTTTACTTAATTTATTTTTTTTATTTTACATCCAAGTTAGTATGTAATGCAACAATGATTGCAGGAGTGTATTCCTTAATGCCCCTTACTCATTTAGTCCATCCCCCTCCCACAACCCCTCCAGTAACCCTCTGTTTGTTCTCCGTATTTAAGAGTCTCTTAGGTTTTCCTCTTCCCTGTTTTTATATTATTTTTGCTTCCTTCCCTTATGTTCATCTGTTTTGTATCTTAAAGTCCTCATATGAGTGAAGTCATGATATTTGTCTTTCTCTAATTTCACTTAGCATAATACCCTCTAGTTCCATCCTACTCTTTTAAACTAATGGTAATCTACTCTGGAAAACAGTAGGGAGGTTCATTAAAAAGTTAAAAATAAAACTACCCTACAACCAAGAAATTGTACTACTAGGTATTTATCCAAAGGATACAAAAATTCAAAGGGGAACATGCACCCCAATGTTTATAGCAGCACTATCAACAATAGCCAAATTATGGAAAGAGCCCAAATGTCCATCAACTGATGGATGAAGAAGATGAAATGGAATATTACTCAGCCATTAAAAAGAATGAAATTTTGCCATTTGCAACAATGTGGTTGGACCTAGAGGGTATTATGCTAAGCAAAATATATCAGTTAGACAGAGACAAATACCATATGATTTCACTCATAGGGGAAGGGAAAGAAAAATAAGGTAACAGAGAGGAGAGCAAACCATAAGAGACTCTTAACTATAGAGAACAAGCTGAGGATTGCTGGAGGGTTGGGCTAAATGGGTGATTGGCATTAAGAAGGGCATTTATTGTGATGAGCACAGGGTGTTATATGTAAGTAATGAATCACTGGGTTCTACTCCTGAAACCAATACTACACTATATGTTAACTAACTTGAATTTAAATAAAATATTGGGAAAAAAAATAAACGAGTGGTAATCTTTCAGAGAACTTGACTTTCCCAGTATTACAAACCAATAATAAATTTGGGGCTAGATCATCTGTTATCAGTGGGATTGCCCAATTCAGATACTCTCCAAGGACTCACCTAGCTCTAAATATTTTATTTTTCATCTTCTTGTTATTCAAGGATACCCTTCACTACTTGGACACATGTTGTTCATCAATCTCCAAAATATTTCTTCTCTTCTAGCCAGACCACTGTGTTTATTATCCTACAAATATTTATTCCATTGCCAAATCTTTCCCCATATGCACAATCTCCCCTTTCTTCTGTGTTTATACAACTCCTATTCACTCTACAAGACCCAATTTCCACCTCCTCCCCAATAGCTTTCCTCATTTCTGTGGCTTTCATGAATCTTCCTCTCTTCCGAGCTCCTACAGTGTTCAAGGTGAGTCCGCACAACTGAGAATACACTTATCTGCTGTGTATGATGTTCTCCCTCATTGTTTCTTGTGCACATCTTATCTTCCCAATTATATTGACAGCCCCTTGAAGACCAGCACCATAGCTTAGACTTCTCTAAGTGCAGTGGGACAGAACACTGTGGTGAATGCTCATCATAGGTACTCAGTTAATATTCAGTGGATTGGACAAGAGGGCAGAGAGGAGAACAAACATTTCCTTGGTTCTGTAACCACTCTTGATTAACTTCTGAAAATCCACAAAAGGGAATACAAAAACTTAAACCTGCTAAAGTTGATTGAGGTTTTGAAGTAATTACAATCAATGAGGGAGGACAGGGGAAGAAAGGAGATAGGCTACTTGTAATCCAATCCTACAATCTTTTCTTCGAAATGTAGAGAAAATCCCACTTGAGACTGCGCAGGAGATTTACAGTTGTATCTAAATGAGGTGTCTACTTCTGTATCATCAGTTTCTGGAAATAAGTCTTGTCTTTAGAAGTGTACTTTTTTGTCTGGGGTAAGAAAATATTTATTGAATCCATGTGATGAAAGATGAATAATACAGAGCTCTATGAGCCAAAATTAGTAAAAAAAGAAAAAATTCATACTTATTCATACCAGAATGCCACAGTTTCTTCATTATATAAGCATGAAGTAGCATCAGGCACATTTTAGGAAAAGGTTTCTTATTCCAGCTTCTTTTTATTTGGTATGTATTTATTTAGTGCCTCGTGATAATGATAATGATACTAATAGAATATTAAATATTAAATAAATATAATTAAAAATTAAGAGCCAAAGTGCAAGAGTCAAACAGTCTAAGTTTGAATTTGGTTCTGTAATTTGGTAACTGTGTGGGCATGTTACTTAACATTTCTCTGTTCCATTTTCCTCACCTATTAGGTGGGGATAATAATAGTGGTAGCTCAGAGATTTGCTGTAAGGATTAAAGTGAGATAATACATGAAAGAAAAACACTTGAGTAAGTGTATAATACATAGCAAGTACTCAGTAAATTTTATTTATTATTAGTGTTAAATACACTATCAGACACTGTGCTGAGCAGCTTTTGTATACTTTAGCAGATATAGAGTTTATAAAAGTTTACGAGTGTGTTCATTGTTATATTTCAGACATCAAGAGGACTTCCTTGTTCATGGTAGGCACTGAGTAAATAATCCCTAATTGGATGAGTGGTTTCATTTACTCCTTATAACAGCCTTACAATGTGGTGGTCTCTCAAAATATAATATTGAGCAAGACAGAGTTCTAACCTTCAGGTCTTGTGCAGAGAAAGGGGGGACATGCAAGGAAGGCAGAGAAGTCAACAGACAATCCCAATACAGTGTGATTGTTCTGATAAGGTAATAGAGGGCATTTGGTTGAAGGTATAAGGAATACCAGACTTAAACTCAAGGGAACATACAAGGTTTTCTGGAGGAAATGACATCAATACTGATGACTAAGAGTTAGTCTGATAAATTAGAAGTTCAGTAGTGGCCCCTTATCCAAGGCGGATACGTTCCAAGACCCTCAGTGGACACCTGAAACCGCAGATAGTATTGAATCCATGTTCTTCCTACACATACATATCTATGATAAAGTTTAATGAATACATTAGGCACAGCAAGAGATTAACAATAATAGCTAATCATAAAATAGAGCAATTATAACAATATACTAAAATCAATTACATGAATGTGGTGTCTCTCTCAAAATAGCATATTGTATTGTACTCACCCTTCTTCTTGTGATGATGTGAGATGATGAAATGCCTGCATGATAAAACGAAGGGAGGTGAGTGATGCAGGCATTGTGACATAGGGTTAGGCTACTCTTGACCTTCTGACAATATATGTCAGGAGGATCATCTCCTTCTGTGCCACAGTTGACCTTGGGTAAACTGAAACTGAGGCAAGTAAAACCACCGAGGGGAGGGAAACTACTGCAGCCGCGTATGGCATACCCAGAAGGTGAGAGTATGTTACTTTCTTTAACTGTATGTAGTTCAGTGTGGACAAAGTGGTAAAGGAGAGAGTAGAAATGATGCTGCAGAGGCCAGCAGAGCTCTGAGCACAGTACCAGGGACGTGGACTTGGTTCTAATGGCAATGGGCCAGTTAAATGGGCTTCAAGAATGGTCACCACTGATGGCTTCCTCCATCTCTCTGGGTTTTCAGAGTTCTAACAGTTGCTTTGAACTAGATTAATTGTGGTATTCCTTTACATATTTGCACATGTGTGAGTTCATATTGCTAGAATTATAATCATTTATGGTTTTCAGATCCAGGCCTGTATTTTACCATCTTTGTGACAGAGGTCTCTAAGACCAGCACTGTCTTGAGTCTTATGGAGGTTGGCAGTTCTTGATATATCAAGAGTAGATCCAACTGTGTCACAGAACTTGTCATTTGGCTAACTCACTATTACCATGTTATGATTCAGTCAGTTGATCTTACTCTGCTAAAGTTACAGCAAAGGTGGCAAGCTAAGTTATTGTTCGTGACTGGCCAAGCCTCAGAACGAGCATATTTTATATTATTTTGTAGTATTAAATGACAGGTGGAGAAATATCAGAGAAGACAGTGAGTGGCAAGATGTGGAACAAAAAAGCTCCAGAATCCTATATACCTTTCATTTAATGTGTTCTTGATGCCAAGTTTTAATGGGCACGAATACTGTATTACTCTGGATGACTTCCTAAGTAGTCCTCCAGCCAACCTGAATTTCTCTTTATCAACATTCAAGTAGACAACATTACACAAGGAAAACAATGATATATAGATCTTCAGCGTGGGATTTCAAGGGAATTATATTCACCTCAAAGCAGCCTTTCATGTAAATGTATCATGGAAATTAGCATAAATATCTAAGAGAACCTAAATTAAAACAATCTTTTCCATCACCCTGAGGTATGTGTCAATTGGCTTATCACTGAAGAAAGAGCTGCTTACTGGTTAGTGTCTCAGGAAAATTAAAGAACAGGTCATGTGTTCAAAACTGGAAACTAGTACTAGACTATGAGCTAAGAAAAGGTAAGCTTTGTTTCTGGAATTAAAATCCGGATGGAGGGAACATCATTTAAGTCATGACCTTAGAAGGACAGTGAGGAGCTTCAGAGAAGCAAAACAAATGAGGGAAAAGACCTGCTGACGATTCTCTCCCCATTTCCCCCTCACTGCTTCATTTTGATTCCAGTGTGGGGAGAAGAATGGCTGGTAGGAGATACAGGAAACAAAGGGCAGGAGAGGAGGAGTGGGGAACTGGAGGTAAAGAAAAGGATGACAAGATTAAAGGACTAGTGGAGAGCATTCTCTAAACCATCCATAATTTAAGGGGTAGTGCTGAAGATAGGGGAATGCAGTATGCCATCCCCCTTGCTCACCACCAACACCAACACCAAGCCAGGAAGCATGCCTATTGGTCAAAAGTCCAAATGTCACTCAGGGCGTATGCACTCCAATGTTTATAGCAGTGCTATCAACAATAGCCAAAATTTGAAAACAGCCCACATGTCCATCGACGGATGAATGGATAAAGAAAATGTACATATATACAATGGAATATTATTCAGTGATCAAAAAGAATGAAATCTTGACATTTGCAATGTAGATGGAGCTAGAACGTATTATGTGAAGCAAAGTAAGTCAGAGAAAGATAAATATATGATTTCACACATAATGTGGAATTTAAGAAACAAAGCAGATGAACATAGGGAAAGGGAAGGAAAAATAAGATAAAAACAGAGAGGGAGGCAAACCATGAGAGACGATTAAATACAGAGAACAAATTGAGCATTGCTGGAGGGGAGGTGGGGGAGATGGGCTAAATGGGTGATGAGCATTAAGGAGGGCACTTGTTGGGACGAGTAATGGGTGTTATATGTAAGTGATGAATCACTGGGTTCTACTCCTGAAACCATTATTACTCTAGATGTTAACTAACTTGGATTTAAATAAAAACTTTTTGGGGTGCCTGGGTGGCTCAGTCGGTTAAGCATCCGACTTCAACTCAGGTCAGGATCTCGCAGTCTGTGAGTTCGAGCCCCGCGTCAGGTTCTGGGCTGATGGCTCAGAGCCTGAAACCTGCTTCTGATTCTATGTCTCCCTCTCTCTCTGCCCCTCCCCCGTTCATGCTCTGTCTCTCTCTGTCTCAAAAATAAATAAACGTTAAGAAAAAAATTTTTTTAATAATAAATAAAAAATAAATAAAAACTTTTTTTAACTGTCACTCAGGGACAAGTAGCGTGACCTGTGGGGTCCAAGACAGGACAAAATGTGAAAAGTACCATGAGAAATGTCAGTTGATTGCTAAGCAGACCGGTCAGCCAGCCAGTGATTCCAGAGCACTTACTTTGTGCTCAGCTGCTACAAAAGCCACCAGGCCTGAGAGAGGCCTGAGGAGAGGAGCATGGTAGTGGCCACAGGGGGGGTAAAGGCAGTGGCTTAAACCTCAGGTAGATGTGTTGTTTGAGGCAGACAATAGAGTGTTGGCAACCTTGTAATAGAAAGAGTGGCTCAGATTCATACAATTTGATTCGATATCTGGAATATGATTAAATTCAGACTTCCCCTGTTGAATTAGCCATTAGATTTGACGAAGAACATTTTTCAAGTCACATAGAAAATGATGTGAAATAAGGTATACCTGCCAGAAAAGGGACAAGGGAAGGCCAGGCTATGCATGAAAAGACAAAAAAGCAGAAGAAAATATCCACCTTTAGTATAAAATCCCTGAGCACATGTCAGCAGACACTGGGTTCTTTAACTGAGGGAGGTGGTGTGGCTAACCCGATGTGCCTGTTGATGTTTAATTCAAAGTTCAGTAAAAGTTTAAAAGGAAATGAAGTGAAAATTGATCACTCAATATATTATAACTGGAGAAAGAGATCCACCCCAAAAATATTTCTGCCATGGAATTTTTTCAATGTCCTACTTTTGAGAATTCTTTCAATAATATAATTTTTTTAATTCCATACTACTGAAGCATTTGAAATAAATGAATTATCTTTTAAAGGGAACGCTATGTGTCATCACATTCTCAAAATGCTCATTTTGGACTTTAAAAGACCACAGGGCATACAACGTGGGGAATATAACCAGGTGGATAAAGATAGAGACAGACTCCTTTCGAGTGGACTAAAAGCTATTTAAAAAAACAAAACAAAACAAAAAAAAAAACACAAAAAAACATTCATCGATAGTATCAATGATGTTGCAAAAATATTTAGGTCATAATAAACTGAAAAATGGTTTATCATAAGCAAAAACTTGTACCCTTTGACATTAGTGTATCATATAAGCAGAAGTAGGTACCCAAGAAGGCTTGTATTAAGATATGTAAGTAATACCTTAATCAAATTTTTTTTAATAGAACTTAGAGGTTGTTACTTGAGAGATCCATAAGAGGATGACACACACTGGCCATTGTGAGTAAAAAGAATGGTAGTTAAGAGGAAATAGCATTCTTTGTTGACAAAAGAACTACTTAGAATATACTCAGAATTTTTTAACATTAAAAGTGATTAAAACTTTGAAATTATCTTGTTCCTGTCCTCACTTTATAGTTGTGAAAAGCAAGGCATTTCCACATTGTGGTATCTAGCCGTAAATTGCTTGCCTGAGGTGGGAAGGGCTAAGACACGGCCATTAATACATTGAGACTATCATCTCACCCTTTCCAAGAAAGCATGCAACATAAATTCCAATGTTCTTTTAGATTTTTATGACCTAATACATAAGATCTTATTGGAACTTCAGAAATGAGACATCTTAACACGTCAATACTTGTAGAACGAACCTTGCAAAATCAACAATGGAAATTCACAATGTTAAGGGATCATAGCAGATTATCTTACCTTGAGAAAAAGGCAGTAACCAATGTAAAAAAAAAAAAAAGTTATAGGTAGATGACATCTGGGACAGAACTCCTTTGTGTCCAGGAAGGAAGCCTGAGGTGTGTGTTTAACAGCTGTATTTGGAGGAACAATGGCTATGGGCGGGTGGGGTGGGGGTTGGGAGAGAGGTGGTACTCTCCTCCCTAATGAGGAAAGAAGAGGAGGAAATGAATTTAAATTACAACCAAAGGAACTTAAGTTAGATGGAAAGATCTTATTGGCATTGACAGTTTTATGAACCCTGGAAAAGATTCCTAGGGAAGTTTTCAAATTCCCTGTCTGGATATATTTAAGAGACGAGAGATACCTATCAGCCCAGGGTGGTTGAGGTAGAAACCTGCCTGGAATTCGCTTTCAGCTGAATTCAGTAAGTCCAGATAAACTCCTGACAATGTTTAAGGGTTGATGGGAGGTGGGAGGGAGGGAAAAGTGAGTGATGGGCATTGAGGAGGGCACCTGTTGGGATGAGCACTGGGTGTTGCATGGAAACCAATTTGCCAATCAATTTCATATTAAAAAAAAAAAAAGATGTCAAAGACAGTAAATGCTAGACAATGGTAAGAAATGTGGTTCCTTAGAAAACAAAAAACTCACCCAAAGTAATAATTTCCTCAGAAAATCAATTGGCGTATGATAGTTGGTTATAAGTGGAATGTAGAATTATAATACATTCTGGCTTTTGTTTTCTTTTTGATCTGGTTTCCAGGGAAGAGAAGGCTTATGAAATCTCTCTGGCAGTCCATGCCCTGCTTAATAGATTTTTATTTTTCTTCTTTACGCTGGTCACAACCAAATCTCTTAGAAGAAACTAGGCTTAAGTAGCAATATATGTGCCCTCAGAGTAAACACCTCTGCAGGAGAAAACCTTTCCCCACACTCCAAAAGAAAACTTCTTTGCCTCCTAACTGAAAGAAACAGATGATTCTGTTCCAGATGAACAGATGATTCCATCACTGTCACCCTCTCCTTCCTTGCCCTCCCGCAGACTCCAGCACTCTCTCGGCCATTTGCAGTACTTATTTCCAGCTCACGAACAGCACTTGCACTCACAATTCATACCCAAATTCTCTAATTTGTTGTACTTTTCTGTTTATACAGCTGTGCATCTGTTTGCCCCATTGTGTTAACCACATCTATTGTCTGGTTTTTATTGTGAGCTCCTGGAGGCAAGGAATGAAGTCTGTTTAATTTGCTTCGCACAATGCTGCGTATACACACGCAGGTGGACACCGTGTGACTGTGCTTGACAGTGATGGCTCCTGGCATGACTAGACGCTCCAAAAAATAATAATATATTTAAAACTTCATGGATTAATTGAAGTTGGAGACAGAGGACTCAATTCAAAGAGGCTGTGTAGAGTCACCTGGGTGTCTCAGTCAGCGAAGCTCTGACTTCAGCTCAGGTCGTGATCTCACGGTTTGTGAGTTCGAGGCTGGCATCAGACTCTGTGCAGACAGCTCAGAGCCTGGAGCCTGCTTTGGATTTTGTGTCTCCCTCTCTCTCTTCCTCTCTCTCTCTCTCTCTCTCTCTCTCAGAAATAAATACACATTAAAAAATAAAAATAAAGTATATTCTGTTGCTTTGGGATGCAGAGTTCTAAATATATCTGTCCAGTCCATCTGACACAATGTATCATTCAGGGCCCTTGTTTCTTTATTGATCCTGTGTATAGATGATCTATCCATTGTTGTAGATGGGGTATTAGAGTCCCCTGCAATTACCACATTCTTATCAATAAGGTTGCTTATGTTTATGATTGTTTTATATATTTGGGGGCTCCCATATTTGGCACATAGACATTTATAATTGTTAGCTCTTCCTGATGGATAGACCCTGTAATTATTATATAATGCCCTTCTTCATCTTCAGCCTTTAATTTAAAGTCTAGTTTGTCTGATATAAGTATGGCTACTCCAACTTTCTTTTGACTTCCAGTAGCATGATAGCATGATAGATAGTTTTCCATCCCCTCACTTTCTTTTTTTTTTTTCAACGTTTATTTATTTTTGGGACAGAGAGAGACAGAGCATGAACGGGGGAGGGGCAGAGAGAGAGGGAGACACAGAATCGGAAACAGGCTCCAGGCTCTGAGCCATCAGCCCAGAGCCTGACGCGGGGCTCGAACTCACAGACTGTGAGATCGTGACCTGGCTGAAGTCGGACGCTTAACCGACTGTGCCACCCAGGCGCCCCCCCATCCCCTCACTTTCAATCTGAAGGTGTCCTCAGGTCTAAAATGAGTCTCTTGTAGACAGCAGGTAGATGGGTCTTGTTTTTTTATCCATTCTGATACCCTATATCTTTTGGTTGGAGCATTTAGTCCATTTATATTCAGTGTTATTATTGAAAGATATGAGTTTAGACAGCAAATAGATGGGTCCTGTTTTTTTTATCATTCTGATACCCTATGTCTTTTGGTTGGAGCATTTAGTCCATTTATATTCAGTGTTATTATTGAAAGATATGGGTTTAGAGTCATTGCGATGTCTGTAGGTTTCATGCTTGTAGTGATGTCTCTGGTACTCTGTGGTCCTTGCAACATTTCACTCATAGAATCCCCCTTAGGATCTCTTGTAGGGCTGGTTTGGTGGTGATGAATTCCTTCAGTTTTTGTTTGTTTGGGAAAACTTTTAAAAATAAAAAAAAAATTCTGTGTCATCCCAATGTCCTCCTATATGCAGCACCCTAAAGTCATAATGGGTGCCAGGAACCATTAGAAACTCAGCAGTGTGGACAAAGGTCCAGTCAACAACTGGAAAATCTGATAATTCACTGTCTAAAAGGCACAGAAAGCAAGATAGCAATTATTTGGGAGATTGTCCTCCATTATGGCCTTCTTTTCTCTTGGTGTATAAGCCCAACTTTGCTGGGGTTCCTAACTCAGAGCATCATCTGTCAGTGCCCGCCGCCCCAGGAGGTTGTTATGTTTGACACTCCATGCAAGACTATCAAGTTCGTAGTGTCTTTGCCTTATTTCTTTGTTTACAGCCCAGAAAGAACCAAAGTCATATTCACCAGAATTAATAATTGTTCCTTCTTACCAATCCCTGCACAGCACCCCCAACCTTTTTTTTAATCAGTCTTCCTTACTGACCCAAGAGGACAGAGATGAGTCAATCCACGTTTCTTAGTATTGGGTTAAAATTTTCCAATGTCTAGGGGTGGCTCAGTCAGTTAAGTGTTCGACTTTGGCTCAGGTCATTAACTCACGGTTTGTGGGTTCGAGCCCCGCGTTGGGCTCTGTGCTGACAGCTCAGATTCTGGAGCCTGTTTCAGATTCTGTGTCTCCTTCTCTCCCTGTTCCTCCCTTGCTCACACTCTGTCTCTCTCTCTCTCTCAAAAATAAATACACATTAAAAAAATTTTTTTCCAATGTCTATTCATTCCTAAGAGTCTCTAAGTTACATCAAAGGACAAAATGATTGATGAAAATCCTTCCCTCAGGGGAAGCACAGGAAATGACATTTCATTTAATTCAACAAATATTTTCTAGGCACCAATTATTTTTAGACACACTTGTTGTGGGCTAGGGAGGGAGAAGAGAGCAAAACATAATCTATCTTCAAAATGTGTGTGTGTGTGTGTGTGTGTGTGTGTGTAATGAGTTCATTTAAAGTTTGAACAATCTTAAATATAAGAAGATTGCTTTAATCTAGGCTCATGGTGAAGATTAAATGATGTAATATATAAGTAAAATATACTTAGCACAGAGCCTGACTCATAAGACATCCTCAATAATTAATAGCTATTACTATACTTACTGAGTTATGGCTTACTTTAGAGCAAGTTTTTGAGAGCCTCCCCCCTTGGAAACCAAATTTGACCTTAGATTATGAACAATATAGTTTGACTGTTATAGGGTTAAGGGAACCATCACATTCAAGTGCAAAAATAACCTATCATCTAGAACATTGAAGTAAGTAGCTTTCCACCAGAAATGGAGCTCAGCCATGTCCTGATGTCCTGAGAGAGTCTGGTTCTCATCCTGCTTTTCCTATGAAGGTTCTGGAGTGTTTCAGAACCTTGATCATATCCCAAACACACACAGCATGTATTTTTCCTTCCTGCTTCCTCCTACCATGAGTTGGGTCATAGTTATTCCATAAGACAAGTGACTAAAAAGATACACTTGAGTTTTTTCACATATACTTAAAAGGTACATCAAATGATTATTTTAAGGCATCATTTTAATTAGTTGGCTGCTACTGAATTGGTATCATCCATTAGTCTTACATAAGAATAAATCACCTTTTAACTGGAGGTAAAGCCAAGTCAAATTTTACTCACCCAAGGCATTAAAAACAAAAACAAAAACAAAAACAAAAACAAAAAACTTGCCCAAAACAAATAGCTTTGTAGGTCATCTTAGATGAGGTATATTTAATTTATCAATTACTCAATTAATTGCATAGATAAGTATATGAATGGATTATAATGCAAATGGAAATATGATTAAATCCAATGATGTCATAATAAAGTTAGCCCAAAGGAATCCATTTACTTTGCATTTTTTGGTTCAGTTTAAGTAGTGCTCCACAATGCCAAATATTTGAAGAGAGCTATAATCTCTGGGCAAAGATGAGGAACTTCTGGGAAATATTTGATATATTTCTATCTGTTGCAAAAGTATCAGCAAGATGCACCTAGAATGAAAATATCAGACTATTTTCTGTCAATTATCACCTCTTAAGTTGCACGATGAGGGCCTAATTTTAGGTTTCAACTCATGAAACTTCAGCTCTCCAGTTCTCTGAACTAAAGTCACTATTTCTCAAATTTTTCACACCTTAAAGTGTGTGATTCCTGATTCCAAACTAACGGAATCCAAAGATTTCAGATATACTTTAGCTGTTTAGATCTTTCCAGTCTTTTCCTCTACCAGATCATTTAGATTTAGCATTTTTGAACTGTGTGACATAATGTGTATCTTAAAATAAAGGAAAATTAATGTCTCTACAACCATAATGTATTTAAAAGAAGGCCAGTGATCCAGCAGGCCAGACCTTTAATACTGACTTAGAACAACCTCAAGGAGATTGTATTTTCTCTCTTCTAATTTATCAGGACGTTGTTGATAATTAAGAATTGATCCTGTTTTAGGGGCCCCTGGGTGGCTCCATTGGTTAAATTTCTGACTCTTGATTTCAGCTCAGGCACGATTCCAGGGTCTTGGGATCAAGCCCTGAGTCAGGCTCAGTATGGAGCCTGCTTGGGGTTCTGTCTCTCCCTCTCTCTCTCTCTCTGCCCCTCCCCCACTCACGCCCTCTCTCTCAAAAAAAAAAAAAAAAGAATTGATCCTGTTTTAGTAGAAATAGAATTCTCAATCCTAGTTTTATCTTAAGTTTTTGTAAAAATCAACTGAAGGATAAAGTCGTTCTTTGGATGGGGAGAGAAAAGGAAATGGGTCCTTCAGTTCTCCAAACATTATTAATGAAACCAAATCAGATGTACTACTCTGTGAGAAGATAAAAACAGCTTCCAGAAACCTCAGATTACCTCACCCAATTGTCTTTTTCAAAATACCACCATTTTTAAATGACTCAGATGCTCAATTTAATAGTATTATTAATCAATGAACATTTACCATGCTCCGTACAACTGCCTAAATGAGTAAAGTGGAATATTGTGTTGAAAAACTTGAAACTAAACCCTGGGATAATGTCAATGGGATAAGAATAGGTTGTTCCTTCATCTTGCTGATTCCTGATTCACCAATTTTGTTCCCCATTGTGTGAAAGAATAGATTCTGTCTTCTTCTTGCCTTTACTCATTTGTTACACAGTCATAAGGATTAAGTGAAACTGTACAGATAACACAATTAGCAAGACTAGCCCAAAGGACATGTTTAATAAACATGTATTTCCTTTCTCTTCAAGAATCATAAGAATGTGGCCAGCCTGCTTTGTGGAGGAAATTCAAAACTGGTGAGGACAGACTATGTTGAAACACTTCTCCAAACTTGTGCCTGAGTGTCTGAATGTTATATAATTTCTGAAATGGTATGGCATATCTATAAATAGCAATTCAGATTTTTCTCATGGATTTTATAGAAATGGATCTCACTCCTATAGAGTCTTGTGATCATCCCTGGACATTGAGGCCCAACTGCTAAGGGCTTGCAATCCCCAGAGTGAGTGACAAGAGGAACAGCTTTAACTCCCATCCACCCAGCGGGGTAATTAGGACATGTCCTCATTCTAGAGACTTGTGTTAAACCAGCCTCAAAACAGAAATCCTGTTTTCAACACTTTCAGTGCCGAAAGGGGAGTCTTTTACTAATACTTGTTCCCTATCCAGTAAATAAATCACATGTTCTGCAGCAGGAAAAATACTGGTGGGAGGTGTGTATTTTTCATTTCAAAGCAAGGAGCCTGTTGAGTGGTGGTATACTTTGAAAAGCATCTGGTTTGACAGGGGAGCTCTCATCACACTCCTGAAATAATTTTACACTGTTATGATTTTGTTTGTGGTTTTTTTCTTTATTCAAAATTGGAGCAATGTACTTAACTTTAATCAGAACCATCAAAGCTTTAAAAAATGCCCATATAATTTAAAATTTCTGCGTTTTTTTTAAGTGTCAAATGCTGTTTCTGTTGCACTGCTAAGCTATGTTTCAGAAGTACAGGAAGTATTTCCAGTGCATCCAATGTATGGAACACCTACCATGTGTCAGACCAGTTCTCATTGCAAGGGATGCTACAGTAAACAAATGAAACAAGTTCCCTGCTCTCAAGGAGGGGTGGGGGGAGAGGAAGCATTGGTGTGGAGGCAGATTATAAATGAATAAAATGTATAATTAAGTCAGGAAGATATAGCTGCTACTGTGCAATTAAAGAGGATTAGATTAGGGATACATGAAGATGAGTGACTGACTTTGGACTGGATGGTCAAGAGAAACCTCTCTGAGGAAATGATATTCACACTGAGATTTAAATGGTGAAAACCTCAACCATGCACTATTCTTGGGAAGAGCATTCCAGACAGAACAGAAAAGGCCTGAAGGTGGGGATCAGCATGGTGTTTTCCATTGGGGGAAGGCCAGTGTGGCTGGACAATAAGGGGCAAGGGGAAGAAGGGGTAGAATCGGGGGAGGGAGGGTAGGCAAAGTAGGAATCATATGGGGCACAGAAACCAAAGAACAAGGTTAGGTCTGTTCTAAGTACTATGAAGAGCTATCAAGTACAAGGGATGGGGGTGGGGGGGTAAGCGGGAGCATACCACAATCTGATTCACTGTTTCAAAGTTCACCCAGCTGCTGTGTGGAGAGTGGGGCAAGAGTAGATACACTTTTTTAATGTTTATTTTTGAGAGAGACAGAGCTTGAGCGGGGGAGGGGCAGATGGAGTGGGAGACACAGAATCCTAAACAGGCTCCAGGCTCTGAGCTGTCAGCACAGAGCCCAACTGGAACTCACAAATTGCCAGATCGTGACCTGAGCCGAAGTCAGACGCTTAACCGACTGAGCCACCAGGTGCCCCAAAAGTAGATAGATTTTTAATGCAGTTGGAACCATTGAAGAATTGTATGCAAGAAAATGGACTCATTTGTGTTTGCTTTTGTGTTTGCGATATCTCTAAGGTGTAAGGATTGGACGATGGTACAAAGGGAAATATAGAGGGAGCTAGAGTGGAAGAGATTTCAGTGAATTTGGAAAATGATGTGAATTTGGATATGGAGCTCAGATAGTGTCCTTGGATTATAAGAAAAGAAACAACACTTATTGAGACACTATTATGCTTATTTTTATATATGTAATGTCTTTTAATTATCACTACCACCAATGGAATACTTAGCCCCATTTTTCATATATGAAAATGGAAACTCAGAGAGATAAGTAAAATTTCCAAATATCCAGCAAAAGTAAATGGCAAATCCAGGATTCAAAGCTTGGTCGATGTGACTTAAAGCCCTGGTTCTTCCTATTATACTATGGTTTCCCTATGGAAACAGAATTAACAAATTATCTTTGAAATTATATTCTAAATTTTAAATAACATTCTGTAATATAAAATATGTATATAGTTTATTTTATGATACTGATTGACACTTAGCTTGTTTCTATTTTTACTCCTAAAAAATAAAACTGTGATAAACATTTTATATATTATTATACCTCATTTCTCATTACTTTGTCACCTGAATTCCTAGATTCTTAGCTGTATCAAAGAATATGATTTTTTTAATATTTGTTTATTTATTTTTAGAGAGAGAGAGTGTGTATGGGGGAGGGGCAGAGAGAGAGAGAGAAGGAGAGAGAGAGAGAGAATCCCAAGCAGGCTCTGGGCTGTCAGTGCAGATCCCAACACAGGACTCCATCTCATGAACCATGAGATCATGGAGCTAAAGAGTCAGACACTTAACCAACTGAGCCACTCAGGCACTCCAAATAATAGGATATTTTCAAAACCCTACTCTTGTAATATCAATTTATTTTCCAAAAGATTTGTGCCATCTGTACCCTCACTTAACCCAAACCAACATTAAATATAATTTTTTACCTTTGCCAATTTGATAACCAAACTTTTAACTCTATTGTTTAATTCACATTTCCTTTACTTACTAATGAGATTGAACATTTTTTGCATATGTTTTACTCTTTTCATTTTATTTTGTGAATTTTATGTTCACTTAATCGCCCATTTTCCTACATGGTGTTACTACGTTTTTCTTGGTGATTTTTAAAAATTTTTTAATGTTTATTTTTGAGAGAGAGAGAGGCAGAGCGTGAGTGGAGGAGGGACAAAGAGAGAGGGAGACATAGACTCCAAAGAAGGCTCCAGGCTCTGAGCTGTCAGCACAGAGCCTGACGCAGGGTTTGAACCCTTGAATCATGAGATCATGAGCTGAGCCAAAGTCGGCCACTTAACTGACTGAGCCACCCAGCCACCCCTTTCTTGGTGATTTGTAAGAGCTCTGTATATAAGACAACTATTAACATGGTCTTTAAAAAAAAAAAAAAAAAGACTGTCTTTATCAATTTTTGCAAATAACTTTTCAGAATGTATTTCACTTTCAAATTTTAAATTTTCATTGTAAAAACATCATACATTCAGGAGGGTATGCTCCACTCATCTGTTGCTGCATAACAAGCCACCTTATAATGTAGTGGCTTAAAACAACAAACATTTTATTTTATCACATAATTGTATGGGTCTGGGCTGGTTGCTTTTTCTGCTCTTACTCCTCACTTGCCTGGCAGATTGGCTGCTCTAAAGGACCCCAAAAGGCTTTACTCACATGTTTAGTGAGCTGGCAAGAATAGAAGAAAGTCTAAGCTCTGCCAACATTGCCACCTGGCCCACCAACATGTGTCTGCTCCTGCACAGTGGTCTCAGGGTAGTCTCACTTCTTACTTGGAGGCTCAGGACTCTAGAAGGCAGTATTTTAGAAACAAGGAAGCAACTTTGTGTCCTTTTTATGACCCAAGCTCAGAAGTTACATAGTGACATCTCCACTGTGCACCATTGGTCAAAGCAGACACAAATCCTCCCAGATTCAATGGGAGGAAACACAGAAGAGGATCAAAGAATTTGTGGCCATGTTTTCAATCCTCCATAAAGGCTGGAACTGTTCAAAGAATAAAGCAAACTCCGCTTTACCTTTTAATTTTGTTCATGATTTTTAATATGCAACTGGTTTTTCAGTATTTATATAACTTTATCTCTTTTTTTTTTCTTTGTGAGTTTTGCATTGTTTTGTGAGCCATTTTTTTAAATTATTTTCAATGTGCCTGTCCACAAAATCAGGGACATTATCAAATAATATATTTGGAGAAATGATTTTAAGGTCTTTAGATACTTTGAGTATTATGTATTGTGGTCAAATTCACTTAATTTTTTAATCCTTTTCATCCTTAAATTTCCATCAGTGACACATTTGAAAATTCATCTAAAAATGCAGGTTGAACCATACATTTAATTACATAATTGCTGTAGAGGCAAAAGAAAAAAAGAGAAGTCTAACTAAATTGTTCTTGCTTAATACTTTGCCACATTTCTGGCTCAGTTTTTCAAAATGAACTAAAATACAATGATCTACTTTAGGCCTGTGGAGCTAATCGTCCTTTTCAGGTCTTGCAGTCATGTTTAAATATTGAATAATTTCATTCATTTTTATTTATTATTATTTTTTTAATGTATATTTATTTTTGAAAGAGAGAGAGAGTGCAAGCAGGGGAGGGGCAAAGAGAGAAGGAAACACAGAATCTGAAGCAGGCTCCAGGCTCTGAGCTGTCAGCACAGAGCCCGACATGGGGCTTGAACCCACAAACTGTGAGATCATGACCTGAGCTGAAGTCAGATGCTTAACCAACTGAGCCCCCAGGTCCCCCAGAATTTGATTCATTTTTAAATGGTAATTGTAGCACTCTTTCTTACACTGTTTCAACTGGCAAAGAAAAAAGTGTCATCCCATAACAGCAACAAAAAACTAGTAAAGGACATTCTTCTGGCTAATAGGAAAGAACTCATATTAAACATATGTTGTAAACACTCAGTAAATGCTAAATGACAATACTCATCTCACATTCTAAAAATGCCATTGAGGTCTTTTGGGTTATTTTCTCTGCTTCCAGTATTGCATTTCAAAAACTGATTTTGTCATCTCACTGGGTGCAGGGCTGTGAAAGCTGCAGAGAGAAATAAAACGAGTAAGATGTATGATACACATGTAACAGTGATCAGCATTTCTATCTCTTCTGTGTATCTGTCTCCTATTTTATTTTCATCATATCCTGGAAAAAAAATTAATTTTGGAAGAAGACCTTGGAAGAAATCTTATTATCTAATACAGTTAGCCACCATGAGGGGAGGGGGCTGTGTTTTATTTTATTTTTTTCAACATTTTGTTTCCAACACAAAGCACTGTGCCCTGCACATAGCAGTGCTCAATGAATATGTATTAAAGAATACTTTGGGCAAAGGTGCAGAAGTGTGTATCAGCCTTTTCCTCCTACCCAATCTGATTGTGAAGAGTTTCATTTTCATGGAAGCCGCTGTTTGTGCAGAATCTCCCTCATATTTCTCTTTATTAACTGCCAATCACACCATACAAGGAATGAACTAGAAAAGTCAAGCCCTTGAGTCCATTTACCATCATTGAACTTTATTATTAGAGATAATTTGAGATCCCATGGCCTTCTAGAGACAAAGCATTCTCAAATCACATATGGCTAACCCAGCCTTTATTTACGTCTGAATATCCACCAGTTGAACCAAAGTTCAGAATGTTGTTATATCCAGCCATCAGGCCTGTGCGCATACATCAGAGCCCAAGACTTGTGTTTTGGGGACACATGTTTTATAGACTTTCAACAGCTAGAAGACATTCAGGTACTTCTTCATTTCATGTTAAATAGAGAATACAGAAAAACTCTAGATCTATATTCTTCACTAGCCACAAGTACACATTTAAATAATATTAAAGTGAAATAAAACTAAACATTCAGTTTCTCAATCATACTAGCCACCTTTCAAGAACTCAACAGCCATATGTGCCTAGTGGCTACCATCTTGAGTAGTGAAATATGTAACATTTCCATTATCACAGAAAGTTTAACTGAATATTACTACTCCAGAATATATCATTTATATCACATTGCAGAAATTTTGAATTGGATACCCAGTTCTGCACTTATTTCTTGACGAACCAATCTTATTACTGATCTAAATGTCTGAAGTTGCTCCTGTTTAAATCTTATTTGAGCAACAAGTGTAGAGAATATTTCCTAACCAAGTCCTTATGAAATATACCAAAATAAAATAAAGAGTACCTATTATCCAAAACACAGAGTTAAATATCTGAAAATTGATTTTAAGTGGAGAGAAGTCCCACATGATTTGAAAAGTTGAAATTACAGATGATTTCTAAAGTATATTCAGCTAATTAAATTACAGCAAAAGGTCAGATGGAAACCCAAAAGTGTTGCCAAATTAAAGCTCTATCAGATCTGACTTGATAAATAACAAAGAATAATTTCTAACTCAAATACTGTTCTATGCAAATTAGATGGAAATGTGTTGCTGGAAAAGTTTAATTTTCTTAAGTAAATCTAACTTTTCTCCCTCAGGCATTACTTCCTCATAAACTTTCTTCCTCTATAGCAAATGCCAAATCCTTTCTAAATTATCTCAAATGTGTATCAGTGGGAATTAAATTAATGAGAACTTAACACATAATATAACCATGAAAAGCAATAAAAATATACAATAGATTGCTTATCTGGACAAAAATTCTATACACTGTATGTGTTAAAATAACTAAGTGCATATTTGCATACATAGAAACACAGAAAATTATTCTCTTCTAGTCTGTATACAAGGATCCCTAATATCTCCTAACAGTTCACTTACATTCTGGTAAATAATAGCAATTTTTTATTGAAGTGTGTATTTATACATCCCTATTATATAATTTCACCTTTGAGCCCCAAACAATATACTTTGATAATGATTCAGCTTCTTGTTGTCTCCCATTTGAGTAAAAGCATCCTCTTTTCTCTACCTCAGAAGCTGTTCAGGAAGTGAAGCAGCCTCTAGTAAAGAGACAGAAATCAGCCCCAGGAGTGCCACAGGAAGGCACAAGCAAGGACACTGGTTCTCGGTTCCTCAGGCCGGCCAAGTCTCAATGTAAGTGTGAGAAGCAATGGAGGGCAGTGCAGTGGCCCGTCCCTGGGTGGTCCATGGGCCAAGTGCAGATGGAAGGATGTTGCTGTCTTGGAACACAGGGGCGGTTGGCAGAACTGGAGTGTATCCGGCCTGCCTGAAGGTCCTGTGTCCCATCCCCGTCTTCACTGCTGCAAGAGCCTTGAGACCACGGCTACTAATGCCAGCCTTTAAAATCCTGCAGGGTAAAATACATGTGCAGAGTCTGATTCTAGCTGATTTTTAAGGCCAGGCATGTTGAATACAGTCTTAAAATAATTATTTCCATAGGACCTGACTGGGTATCCAAGTGTTCACCAGATGCTAGCAGCTAGATTTTGCAGAGGAAAATTGCTAACTTAAGCTTCTTTTCATGATTCAGCAGAGGGTTTTAAGTAATAAAAGATCTGGAGATTTGTAAAATAAATAATTCCAGTGCAAATGGGAAAATTAAAATAATCTTATCATCTCCCATCATGTCTGTATGTGCTTTCCTACCATTATCGAATTACTCTTAATTGGGCCAAGTTTGTTTTTGTGGGTTTTTTTTTCTGGCTGATACTTTATAGTTTTAAGTTATGAGCTGTAATGAAGAAACGATTCCTTTCAGATGACTGAAGTGACATATACTAAATTTTCCTAACAACAATCTAGGATCTATGAAACAGAGCGTGATATATCAAGTACAGTTTTATTCATATTCAGTATTGATATATCCACAATTTAAAAGCAACAGCATGCCAGTACTTCTTATTCCTTAATTCATCTCTTAGTAGAAGCAATTAAAATAGAAAGCACATCATTAGCTTTTGAACTTCAGTCGGAAAGAAAAATACCCTTCATTTCTGAAGAGTAGACATTATCTCATAGTATTCCCCAGCCATCCTATGCTTATTACCATTGCCTGGTCTTAAGTGTGGCTTTTGGACACCCAACTCATTATTTCCTAATATTCAATAGTACAATGACTTTTCATAGTCTATTTAATTTTATTTAGTCATTTAAAGAGTAAATAGTTGAGATTCCTCAGATTCTTACATTGTGCTCAAGGTGTGCTTGAACAAAAAGAAAAAGCACAGCATCTGGCCTTAATGCCACATGACCACATCCTGTCTAGAATGAATTCATTCAGAATTTTTGAAGAAATGCAAGTACATTAATGATTTTCCTTAGGAATCATATTTTTACTACAGGTACCTCTAATTATTTTGGCTGGATTCCATCAAAGCCAGATGTTAAGCAAATGAAATATTTATAATGCAAAACCATTGAATAAAAAATATATGTTCGTTTAAGCAACAGCTTATAGGACTGAGACCAATCGTGTATTTTGGAAAAGCTGATGAAGGAGGTACGACTCTGTTACATTCATAATGTCAGGGTAAGGCTCTGAACTCAATCCAGAGAAATTTTATAATTGTTGCAATCAACTACAGGCTCAGCTTCTGGATTTCTTGTAACAAAATCTTGCTGCCAAGGACATTGATGGGCTCACCCAGTAAAAAATTACAATAATAATGTTAAACTAAATCATAAAAATGCAGGAGGTGGTTATTATAGGGCAGAGGAGAGGAACTGCTTGTAAAGTTATAGTGGAAATATCAAAAATACACTTTATTGAACTTTTTAAAAATTAAGCTTGTTTTTAAACTAGGGTGCAAAAGCAATAAAATGTAAAGGTTATGCAAAAAATGATTTCATTCAATCGTCAACAGCAATGATTCAGCAAATGAAAATAGAAATTACATTTATTCGGCACAGTCATCAAGTCAGCAGACTTGAAGCTTATATATGATAGTTTTCTAATAAAAATAACCAGTTGAAACTCATTTTTAAGAAGGAATTTTGACAGAAAAAAGAATAAAGAACTTTCTGAATGTGTCTCTTCTTAGTGAAAATGAACTTGGTTTGTGCCTAATTTCACATAGTGTAAAGCTCTAAATATTTTGTGTGGTTTTAACGTTCTATGAAGAAATTCATATGAAAGGAATATAGGAAATAACCAAAAAAGTGTAAATATGAAAACCACGATTGACTTACAGTTAGAAAAATGGAAATAGTGAGAGCTAATCTGCTGTGTGCCCTTCAAAGGTAAAGAATGTCACTTTTAAAAATATTTTTGTGTCTGTTTTTTTTAATTTGTTTAAGTTTGCTTATTTTGAGAGAGACAGAGAGAGCACGAGCAGGGGAGGGGCAGAGAGAGAAAGAGAGAGAGTCCCAAGCAGGCTCTGCAGGGTCAGCTCAGAGCCCAGTAGAAACTGTGAGATTATGACCTGAGCCAAAATCACGTTGGACGCCTAACCGGCTAAGCCATCCAGGTGCCCCTTAAAATTATTTTTAAGTAATCAGGATTTATCCTTCAGATCATCTTTTTACTTTCTGAAAATATAGATTACTGAATCATATGTCATAAACATTTTGGTAGGTAATTTCCATATTTTCTTCAAGTTAAATAATAAATATCTCTAAGTGACAATTATCATAGAAATAAACTCCTTTCACTCATTGAAATACCTGATGTGCCTTACACACAGTAAGCACTTTAATAGTATGAAGTGAACTGAATTATTCACACTTTTGTTTAGAGATTAATGTGTCTCTTGGATTCACACTAGCAAGGTGTCTCACACATGAGAATTAATGAGCTACATCTGTAACCAAAAATATCCATGGAAAACATGCTGAATTGATCCATATCTGTTTTATTAATCAGGCCCACTACAGAAGGGCTTTCTTGTGGTTGTACTATATTTGGGAGATAAATCGAGTGGGGAAACCACAGTTCAATTTAGAAGTTGTTTGAAACATTGAAGAATGTGGGGGTTTATGTTATATGACAGCAATAAAGTCCAATCCTTAACGGTCGTAATTCTGATTTATAAGTATATAAATATCCTGTATGTTTAATTTTAACTTCAGAGCATTATAACAGTGGTCAATAAGACCCTATTTAATATGGATTTACTTCTTACTGACACCCTCTTCCTTTTTTTTTTTTTTTTTAATAAAAAGGTTTGGGGTTTGTTTTGTTTTGTTTCTTAAAGTTAGCTTGGTACAAACAGCCTTTAGTTGAAGCAGATGGCTGGAAATCAGAAGCCCCAGATTCTATCCTTGATTCTCCTACCAACTGGGAATGTGGCCTTGGGCAAGTCATGAGAGTAAATCTACAATAACAGGAGTAATAATGCCTTACATATGTATGGTGCTTTATGATCTAACAGAGCACTTTCACATACAATATCTTATTTAATCTCCACCCAGCCTCCTATGAGGAGTATGGCAATTATTAACAACCTCCATTACAGAAAGTAGAAATTTGAGACCCAGAGACACTAAATCACTTGTTCACAGTCACTTCAATATCCAATGTCACAGCCAGGAACAGGCACACATGATTCCAAGCTGGTCTTTGTCTTTTTACCTCTGCACCACACTGCCGCCCTCTGGTGCCTCCAAAGCTGAAATTACAAGAGTAGCACTGCCCACTATGGTAGCCATGAGCCACAGGTGGTGATTGAGTGCTTGAAATGTGGCTAATCCCAGTTGGGATGTATTATGAGTGTAAGATACATGTGGAATTTCTAAGACTTTGAATGAAAAAAGAAAAAAAGAATGGAAAATCTCAATACTCTTTATATTGAGTGCACATTAAAATGGTAATATTTGGGATATCTTGAGTTAAATAAAACATTAAATTAATCTCACCTGTTTCTTTTAAAATTTTTTAATGTGGCTACTAGAAAATGTGAAGTAATACATGTTTCTCATTGTTTCTGATGTTTGAATGGCTCGCATTGTTTCTGTTGGACAGAGCTGGACTAGAGAATTCCATTGTTCAGAGTTTTCACAGTACTAGGCTTGTTTTTGCACCTGTCTTGTTGTGGTTGAGACAAATTTCCAAATATTCTGTCAGATTTAGAGCAATGCAGATTCACATCAATAATTTGGTCATTTTCATATATCTTCCACATACAGGGGAAAAACCAGACTTCATTAGTTGATGCCTCAAATTGCTCATTCATTGAAAAGGGTCATGTTAGACTTGCTGGATGCTTGAAAGGCTTGGAGTAAAAGTACCGTGGAAAGAACTATAAATTATATTTATGACTCTGTAACACACTTTATTTTAAAATATGTTCCCATTAAACATTATGAGTGAATGAGACATTGGAGTATTAGGTGATATAGGCAATGTAAAATAGTAATTATATATAAATTTAGTATAAAATATAGTATATTTTATTCCCCCTACCAACTCTTTAAGACATTTTATATATAATCCCTAAAGAAGTAGCTTATTCCCATTTTGAAAAATCCAACAGAAAGTCCTCAGGAAAAAACGGGTTCTTATTAGGGAGAAAAGTATATATTACAGTAAAAAAATAGCCCAAATAACTGAAAGTTAACATCTACTTGGCATTGATTATGTGCACTCAGCACAATGCTGAGAGTTAAACCAAGATTATCTCATTTGGGGATTTGAAAATTAGCAAAAGGGAGCAGAAGCTAAACTCTTAACCATTGCTGCCTTTTACTGCAATGCTATTTGAAATCACAATGCAACCTATCACAAAAGTATTAAAATATTTGGAATTGATTCCATTTAATTCATTTCAACCCCACAAATGTTTATCCAGCAAACACAATGGATCAGGAACAGTTTTAGACATTGAAGGAGTATCGGATAATAAGACCAGAGCTCTGCCCTCAAAGAGTACACAAGTTGGTAGGCTTGTGAACATGTTTTTGAAGAATACATACCGGGGAGCCTGGGTGGCGCAGTCGGTTGAGCGTCCGACTTCAGCCAGGTCACGATCTCGCGGTCCGTGAGTTTGAGCCCCGCGTCAGGCTCTGGGCTGATGGCTCAGAGCCTGGAGCCTGTTTCCGATTCTGTGTCTCCCTCTCTCTCTGCCCCTCCCCCGTTCATGCTCTGTCTCTCTCTGTCCCAAAAATAAATAAACGTTGAAAAAAAAATTAAAAAAAATAAAAAAAGAAAAATACATACTTATAAATAAGATGATATGAAGGAGGAGTTACTGTCACTTTCTAAAGGCAGCAATAAAATTGTTACCTAACTTATGTTACGATATGTTCCTATATATTGTAACAGAAATGTTTATGGCTCTGCTGGCAGGTATTGAAGCTTGTCTATTGTTTATAATGCAAAGGTTTCATGTTAGAAACAAAAAACAGGGGCGCCTGAGTGGCTCAGTCAGTTAACGAGTTCATGAGTTCATGAGTTCATGCAGAGTCAGGCTCCACGATGGCAATGAGGAGTCTGCTTGGGATTCTCTTTCTCTCCCTCTCTCTCTCTGCCCCTCCCCCACCTGCGCTCACTCTCTTGTGCTCTCTCTCTCTCAAAATACATACATGCATACATACAAACATACATACATACATAAACTTTAAAAACAAAACAAAAAATAACAAAGCCTCCAAAACAATGTGATATGAATTTCAGAGGTATGCTTTCTTCTATATATTATACCCATTTGGAGGAAAGTGGGTTGAAACTATCTTAAATACATTCTAGAAAAAGGAGGATGAAAACACACAGAAAGGGATTGAAATCAAAATGGCACTGAAAATGACAAAACTGAAAACTAAAGAATTTTAGTTTTAAAATTAGTTTTAATTTTACTTTTAATACAATGATAGTAATATGTTACCTTTGAAGGTAGAGATTAAAAATTGTGTAACTTAGCTAATTACATATTAATTTTTAAAAGAAGGTTTCAAAATATAATGTAGAACTTGTTGCCAATTTCTTAATGTTCTTGCTTATCTAGAAGAAAAGAAAAAGAAAAAAGAAATAGCCAACTGTGTGTGGCAGAATTTTAGGTGTCTCTATGTCTTTATTTACACTTTTCTGTAATAATTCCAGAATAAACACGCATTGCTTTTATAATAAGTAAAAAGAAAAACTTTTGTAATCCACTCCAAAATTGACTGCAATCAAGACAGGCAAAAATCGTATCAGAGGAGTGAAATGCAAATTTTCTTCTCAATCACAAAATTTCAAAATAATAACACATTTCATAGGTTCTCCTTTCAGGGGTTACTGCACTTTCTTTGATTCAAGGTAAAGCAAACTGTGGACTATTCAAGTTCTCTAGACAAGAAAGGTGAAAACTGAGTTAGGTTTTCTCGATTTTCTTGAGACAGTGGTTTAGCCTCCACTGTGAACGCAACTGTAAAGATCAAGGTTATAAAATGAACTCTAAGTTGTTATTGCAGCAATCAGAAAAGCAGAGCATCACGTAAGATGCACCTCTTCCACCTTGAAACAAATTGGCCATCCATCATTTTCAGTGGCATCTGCTTCAAACTGGCCTTTAGTTCTTAGCCTGGAGATGTATAAAATGCCATATGGGAATATATCGTATAATCACCTCTTTGAGCTGGATAAGGTCTTAGTGATCCTAAAAAGGGAAATGTAGAGCTATTCTAAGCATCCCAATTAAAAATTCAGGGAGAAATATTTGGTTTGATAACTTCTTTCATGGAAACAACACGAAAATTTTACTACAAAGAAAACTCAGAAATGTGCTTTGTGTGCCATTTAATCATTAAATCATAAATCCACAGACCATTAGAGCTGAAAGGAGACTTCTAGATTATCTCATCCAATACCAGTATTTTGTAGATGAGAAAACTAAGGAGCAGAAAAATTAATTTCTCAGGAAAAAAAGATGAAATCACTGAAAAATATCACAAAGAATCCAAGAATTTCTGGAAGCTTACCTAGGAACAGCTAGGTATTCCAAATCCTACGAGAACTTTAAAACCTGAGTTTTTGGTTTGGTGGTGGGTACTCGTATACAAGGAAGGAGAGATACTAGTATCGACTAATATCCATATCATATGTGAAAAGCACATTCATAGTGAATGCTTATACAGCAAAAATAAAAAATATAACAAAGCCAATGATAGCAGACCAGATCATTCACTCCTTACTTAGCTTCCTTTCTTCAGTGAGTCAAATAATTGAAATGAGCTTTTCTTTGCCACTTTTCTGATACAAATAATCTATTATCATGAGAAACTGGCTACTTCCACAGTTTCTGATAGACCAGAAAGTAATGCGACATTCAATCCTTGAGTTAAAAAAGACAGGCTGTCAAAAGCCTCCTGATTTTATGCATTTATGAAAAATATGCTTATAATAAAATTTTATTATTAAAAACATATTCCTCTCATCTTCAAATTATATACTTACTATACGTTATATACATTCTGGAACAAGTAAATATCAAGGCTCTTTTTCCAAGTTCAATATCTGGCCAAGAAATAGAAATAGTAACCCTTGATTTTAAGGAAAATAGAACAGTACATGTGTTTCTATTGTCATCTATAAAATAGGAATAGGAGTAGATTCTCATAAAATTGTTTGATGATTAAATTAATAGTATAAATTAATAGTATAAATTAATAGTATATGTAAAATGTTTAGTGCAGTACTTGGTACACAGTTAATATTCAGTAAATGTCAGCTATTGCTAATAGTAGTAATATTATTATTATTTCTGACATGACAATTCCTCCACATACATACATACCTCAATCAGACCAATCTCTTGTGATTCCCCACAGTTTCATGGCCCCATGCCCTTGCTTATGCTGATCTCTCTTTTTGAATATCCTTTCCTTGCTTCTCCTGCTGAACTCCAACCCATCATCCAAAGTTTAGCTCTGGAGGCTCCTCCTCTTAGGCATCTTCCCTAATCGCTTCACCTGTGTTAGTTGCACTCTTCTGTTACCCAGGGTACCCTGCACATATGCCTCTCCTGGCCATTGAGAATGTGACTTTTTTTTACTTGATCCTCCCTCACTTCCAACACACACGCGCACACACATGCACGCACGCACACACACACACGCACGCACACATATGCACACACTGACACATAGAACTGAAAATGCATCACACTCCATTTTTTTTTATCCCTGTAGACATGTCAATTGAATGAACCCACTCCTGTATAAAAAGATAAGTTATTTTTCCTTCATGAGTAGGGATTGGTCTAGAATGTGTACCTAGTGACCTTAGTTTTGAGGGGGAAATTGGGTAAGGGTGGGAATAGCTGAGAGATGCACCTTGGAAACCCTGGGACCTGGTTCTGCCACAAACCTAACCCTGTGGTCTTCAGCTCATGTAACTTCTCTGGACTCAGTTACCTTCTCAGCAAAATGAACGAGCTGTGCAAAATATTCTCTGAGGATCCGCCAATGCCAACATTTATATGATGCTAAACATTGGTTCATCTCAGTGGTTCTCAGGCTTTAGCAGATATCAGAATCATCAGGAGGGGCTTGTTAAAACACTGATTCCTGGTCAGTAGGTCTGAGATGGGGTACTAGTTATTTGCATTTTAACAAGTTCCCAGTTGATGCTGACGCTGCAGGTGGAAGGACCACATTTTGAGAACCACTAATTAAGCTTCTAATCTTGTGACACTGTCCCATAGTCACCTTGGTGAGAGCACTCCTGATAATGCAAATTCACAGTAGGATGGAGGCAAGTGAACCCAGGCTTCTGTGAGGCTACCATCAGGAGGACTGAGAGCCTGTGGGTGAGTCCCGGGAGAGGACTCAGAAGGCAAACGTTGATGACCGTAACAGTTTTGTTTAAGGCCCATCTTGTGGGGAAGAGGCAGCCTGAGTTCACAGTGCTGCATGCCAGGCACAGAAAATAGATTGTGGGTTTTGACCCATCCACTGAAACCTGCTGCTGCTCAAGTCACAATGGATTACAATCGCCATCTAGTGATGGTTTTGAATTACTGCATCTAGAAACAACAATGAAATGCTGCTTTCATTTGGACACTGCTTTTTTGTTATGAAACTATATTCAAGATGAGAACCCCTAAGAATAAGCTCTAATGTACTCTGGCATCATTTACATTTACATCTAGATACTATGCGAATAAACATGTATATAGCACTTACTGTGTACTAGGCACTGCTCTAATACTTTATATATGTTGTTACACACAGCAACCCAATGAGACAGATACAATTATTATCCCCATTTTTCCAGAAAGGAAATATAACTACAATGTACAAAAAAATTAAGAAACTTGCCTGAAGCTGCCCAACCAGTAACGTGTACAGCTGGAATTGAACCTAGACAGCTCCTGGAAAGAGATTACTCTAGCCAGCCTCTCTTATGTTGGCAATTTAAAATAGTTAACAAAACAATTGTTACCTGTAAATAGTTATCAGGCCCAAGTCAATTATCTGGGGAAAAAACTCATAAAATACATACTGAAGCAATGAGTTTTTTCTGATTCTTCCAAATGAAATCAACTGATGTAAATAAAGAAATGCTTCTACCCACCCAAAGACATTGTCACGCAACAAAAAGAGCAACAATTTAGAATCAACTTCCAACTTGTTATGCAACCTTGTACAACTTGCTCAACCTCTCTGGGCTCCACTTTCTTCATCTACAAAGTACAAAAAAAATGTAGTTTACATTCTTTGGGGGTTCTTTTTTTTTTTTCAACGTTTATTTATTTTTTTGGGACAGAGAGAGACAGAGCATGAACGGGGGAGGGGCAGAGAGAGAGGGAGACACAGAATCAGAAACAGGCTCCAGGCTCTGAGCCATCAGCCCAGAGCCTGACGCAGGGCTCGAACTCACGGACCGTGAGATCGTGACCTGGCTGAAGTCGGACGCTTAACTGACTGCGCCACCCAGGCGCCCCAACTTTGGGGGTTCTTTAAAATCAGATTGGATTTTAGAGTTAAGAGTTATCCAGTGTGTGTGATCACAAGAGGAAATGTGGAAGCAATGGGCAGTGACCAGTTTGGTTTTTCTTAAATGGTCCTACATGTGGGAAAGGAGCCAAGACAGAAGATTTGATCTTCTGATCTACTGTCCAGCAGTGCTAGCAGTAAATAATAACACTCATGGCATTTGCAGTGAAGTAGATCAATGCTTCACTTCTCTTCCCGGATGCACTTGCCTGTGTGCCTGAACTCTGCATCCCTGCCTGTTCCAGCCTCCCAAGAGTCCTCACCAAAGGGCAGGAAACTCACATCTTTGCTGGTGGATTGAAGTTCAACCCCCTTCATTTCAAATTCTGTGATCAGAGATTTGCTTGGATTTAAAAACCTGGTCCCTGCTAATCCTTTTAGCTTCTTATCTAACACTTCCATTACTAAACCACTTCTTACCTCAATAGGCCAAACAGTACAGAATGGTTACCAAAACAAAGTACTAACGGTTTCTTTGTATCATGTATGTATATAATATGCTAAGATATGCTGATATAAAGATTCTTGATCATGAAGGAAAATAAACATGTAGACAGAGCTCGAGGAATAAAGGGTTATAATTAAAATATAGTAAAGTAGGGGCGCCTGGGTGGCGCAGTCGGTTAAGCGTCCGACTTCAGCCAGGTCACGATCTCGCGGTCCGGGAGTTCGAGCCCCGCGTCAGGCTCTGGGCTGATGGCTCGGAGCCTGGAGCCTGTTTCCGATTCTGTGTCTCCCTCTCTCTCTGCCCCTCCCCCGTTCATGCTCTGTCTCTCTCTGTCCCAAAAATAAATAAACGTTGAAAAAAAAATTTTTTTAAATATAGTAAAGTAAAATATCACTATCTCACTATAATAGATTTTTATCTCATTCCAAGTACAGTAAAACTTGGATTGCGGTAACTTGTTCTGCGAGTGAGTGTTCTGCAAGACAAGCAAACATTTCGAATAAATTTTAACTTGATAAATGAGCAATGTCTTGCAATACAAGTAGTATGTGACGCTTAACACCACATGATCACAACTGAGCCAGTGGTTCTGTCTCTCTCTCTCTCTCTCTCTCTCACTGCGGGATTGTGGGTGATTGTCTCCTATGTTCCGATGCTTGGTCTCAGGCCATGGTATTTGGCAGAAATCAGTGATTTTTCAGGAAGTTAGAAGATACCCACAACTAGCACTAGTGTATTTTTCATTGCTTCAAAGCACCTGTGGACAGTCCTTTGCTTTTCCATTCAAGGGTAAGCTTAGGAATGCTTGCTTCATTGTAGGTCAGGCTGCCTGCAGATAGAGACCCTTTCCTCTGCTGCCTTATTGTCAGTTACATTAAATACAGTATATGATAACAGTTGTTAATACTGTAGTCAACATCCGTGTGAGCATATACAATGGCCCCCATGCAGAAAAAGACTCCTTTGAGCCAATAAATAACAGTGATTCTGTTAGTGATAGTGAAAGTCATCCAACACAATAAATCCTCTTCTCTCGTCTCCCTCACACCAGCCATGAAGGTTTTCAAAAGTAAGTGCAGGTTAATTTATTTTTGCTTATATTTTGTATTTTCTTCATTATTTCTATTATATTATAGTATTGTAATCATTTTTATATGAATATTTTTGAGCTGTGGAACAAATCATCTGAGTTTTCATTATTTTTTACGGGGAAATTCGCCTTGATACACAAGTGCTTTGCATTACTAGCATATTTCCAGAACGAATTATGCTTGCAAACCAAGGTTTGCAAATATATTTGCATATATTTAATGATCATAGCAAACTCAGAATTAGGCTAGATAAGTGTTATTATCAACTTTATTTGAGCAATGAAGGAAATTGAAACAAATTTTAAAAAGCTTCAAAAAATAAGTAAATAATTCAGGGTCCATATATCCCAATTTTTAGTCTATGCTTGCCCCATAATTATAGTTTCTTTTAACAATAAAACCTTGACACAAAATGACTACCTTGTGATACTTTGAATTAAAAAGATTAATTAGATCCTAAGCATAGTAGAAAGTCTACATTAATTCACTCAACAAACATGTGTTGAGAATCTACTGTGTGCCTGGCACTGTTTTAAGTGTAGGGGATTTAAGGGTGAAGGAGGTCAGAAATGACATTCCACCTTCAGAGCTTACATTCTATCTTGTTGAAGAGAAGACAATAAACTAGAAAACAAATAAATATGTAATACTGTGTCTAGTAATAAAGAAAAACCACGACCAAGAGAGTTGAGAGCATTGCTTTAAATCAGATGATCAGGGCAGACCTCTCTGAAGAGGTGACATTTGTTCACACGTCTGAAGGAGGCCAATTCATGTAGAGATCTGAAAGGGAGTTCAAGCAAAGAGAAATGAGTGGAAAGTCCCAGGGCTGGGAGCCAGTTGGGCTTGTTCCAGAATAGCAAGGGGACCACTGGCCTGAGCACATTGACTAACAAGATGGTGTCTGGGAAGAGGGCAAGGCCATAGTATGCATGCCTTGCAGGCTGTGGAGGCAACTCAGAGTTCATAGGAACTTCAGTAGGGAGGCACAGGAGGGTATTGACAGGATGTCTTTACTGGTCTACATCTTTAAATCATCATTCTGGTTTCTCTGGGCAGATTAGACTCAGGCCAAGAGTGGAGGCAGGGACTCTAGTTAAGCTACTGTAACAACAGTCCAGGCAAAATATGATGGTGCCTTAATAATAGTGGCTCAGGATGTATCTTTATGGAGAGGTCCTAAAACTTGTTGATATATTGGCTAAGTGAGAAAAGGATAAATCAAGAACATCTCCTAGGCATCTTAAATAGTCCAGTTCATAGAAGCAGAAACAGAATGGTGATTGCCAGGTATTGGGGGGAGAAGGAAATGGAAAGTTGCTGTCAAATGCATATAAAGTGTCAGTTATGCAAGATGAATAAATTCTAGAGATCTACTGTATCACATTGTACTCAAAAACTGCAGTAACTCTGAGAAACTATTTTCTAGGGAAATAAAATTAGTTTTCAACATTATCTTGTGAATCATGCCATGTCATTTAATCATAGATTACGTCAAAACTTAAATTTAAAATGTTATGCATTTACCAAAAACAATTTTTTTAATTTAAAAAAGGGCTACATAAACTCTCAGAATTTTTGATGGGGAAAAAAAAAAGAATATCTCCTAAGCTTTGAGCCTGAGCAACTAGATAAGTAGTAATATCATTTTCCAAAATAGGGGAGGCTGAGGTAGAATTAGTTCCCTAAACCTTGTAACCTTCTAATTACACTAGTTAATCTGATTTCAGAATTTTAAATTCTGAAAGAATGAGCCATGTATAGCAACAATGATACTCTGCTATCACATGGAGTCCCACTCTGAGATAGAATTCTAAACTAGACAAGCAGCCTAAGCTGGTGTGATGTTTCTAAACGTTCTTTTGTAAAAGAGTTTCAAAGACCCATGACTAGAGAATTATGAAATCATGCCTTCTGTTTAGGACATGTTTTATAAATATGAGTAATGGAAGCATAGCTCTCCCCGCTCTCAAGAAGTACAAGGTACAAGTCCACGGTTCATTTCAAAGGAATGTTAAATATCGGCCTGAGATTTATACCCTTGAGAAAGAAATGTTACAGTGGAATCAGGGAAGAAATGTGCTGGGTTTGAGCCAGTGGCTCTTTTGTGGGAACCACAGTCTTGAACACGCAGGCAGCTGTGTTGTACCGAGCCCGGCCTCAAAAGTTTGGGGACAGTGTCATCACATCACCCATGCATGATTGATAAGAGCAAGAAAACACTTTTGGAGTACAAAGACTTAGCCAAAGTCACCAGTAAATCTGAGATGGAGCCAAAACTGAGTAAACAGTAGTTTTTAAATGGACACAGAAATTTTTTGATTCATATGCAGAAAAAACAAAAGGGACACCAAAGTCCAAGGAAATGTAGTTCCTTTATCAGGCCCCACTTATACAGAGAGAACAGCTCCTTTTCAACATTTTGGCTTGTCTGATGGATACTAATGAGCTCTGATCATTTGTGTAGAAGAAGCAACGAAATTTAATAGTGTATAAACTATATAAAGACAGGGGCCTGTCTTCATCATTGTGTGTCCCCAGCAATTGCCACTGTACTTGGCACATACTTAGCACTGAACGAGTCCTCGCTGAATGAATGAATGAATACACAAAAGCCTGAATAAATGATTAAAGCTAAGGAAGCAAAGGAATCTCTTCTTTCTATTTGTATATATATATGTATATATTTGTGTATATATATATATATTTATATATATACATACATATATACATATATGTATACATATGTATATGTATTTGTATATATGTATGTATATATATTTATTTATATACATATATATATATATATATATATATATATATATATAACCATGTTATCAGGTGAAACGTAACCAAATGACAAGAGGGAACCATTCTTTTTTTTTTTAATTTTTTTTTAATGTTTATTTATTTTTGAGACAGAGAGAGACAGAGCATGAACGAGGGAGGGTCAGAGAGAGAGGGAGACACAGAATCTGAAGCAGGCTCCAGGCTCTGAGCTGTCAGCACAGAGCCCAACACGGGGCTCGAACTCATGGACAGTGAGATCATGACCTGAGCCGAAGTCAGACGCTTAACTGACTGAGCCACCCAGGCACCCCAAGAGGGAACCATTCTTGTCTAACACACTCTTTTCCTCTGATGTAGCAATTCAGTTCTCACTGCCTACATAGTTATATCATTCACTGACATTGACTGAATATTAACAGATCTTTATCTCTATCTTTCAATGGTTTTTATGTGGTCTACATTTCCCACCTATTCTCTGTACTCTTTGGTGAGGGGATTACCAGCCTGAAGAGTTAAACAAAAGGTTGAATAATTGACAGGCTGCAGCTCCAGAACTTGATTTTTGTTTTGACCACCCTCTCAATTCTAAGATTCTTAGCTCCATGTCCAAGACTCAAGTTTGCCTTAAGCTTACATCAGTTTAATCACCCTTACCACTTCTGACCTCTTGCTCAAGGGCAGCCTTTTTTCCATTGTCATCATTCTATCTGGGCATAGCTGTTGAGTAGCTATGGATGGAAATGAGTAAAGGGAGAAAAATAAGAACTTAAAAAGGAATTAAATGGGATTCATCCATTCCCAGACCAAACCCTCTATAGGAGAGTATTGGAAATCTCATCTACAGCATAGACTGGCCTAGGATCCAGTCTGGGTGTTAGAGGCTGTTGGCACTCCGCCTTGAGTAAATGAGCATGAACCTGTCCTTGTATCAAATGTTCTTCGAGATCCTTGAACCTAAGCTTTTTTAGAAGTGTATATAAGTCATTCTAAAGTGAGAAAATGAACAGGATACACTCTAGTAGAAATCCAATGACAGATAATAAAATAAGTCTTTCCCATCTCCCTTTTTGATGACATTACACTTTAAAAATAGGTACATGGCGGAGCCCAAGGGAGGAATTTCAGTAAGGCAAATTTACTTACAAGTAGAATTTCTTCCAGAATACAAGAGCCTTTGGCAAACATTGGTTGGCACATTCTTCCTAAAAGGTAAAAGCCATTTTTTTTGGCAGGTTTTAAGTGACACTTAAGAGTGTCAGGCAAACCTTCCAAACCGTAGCCAAAATGCAAGTTTATCCAAAACACACAGCATCCCCAGCCAGCTCAAGATCAACAAAAAAAGTTAGGCCTAACCATTACAGAATGTTAATTGTGAAACATAATTCCTTGATATTTATGGCTCCATAAACTGGGCAAAGCTACTGAGTATTAAGAAGTATTCTGCAGTGGAGCAATTGCTTATCCTTGATGCTATAACATGTGCTATATTAAAGAGAACCACAAGTTGGTCACACTCTATCCATTAGGACATGGTTCTCTACTTTTAGTGTGTCTAAAAATCAACTGGAAGCAAGCTTGTAGAAAAATGTGGGTTTCTGATCTGGTCCCCAAGGCTATCTAGTTAGACTCTGTTGGGGGAGGGGATTGGGACAAAGGAAGGCCAGTGAGTAAGACGCACATGGTCTGTAAACCATACACGGATTGAGAATCACTTGCATCAGAGTCTGAAGTGAACACCCGAAAGTTGGGAGTCTCCATGCAACTCTTTAATCCTTGCACCCAGCACTGACACTGGAATCCGGGAGATACTCAATGAATTTTTAATGAATGAAAAGCAGTTAACATTTATGAATGCCAGGCACTGTTCTAAGTATTCTACACACATTAACTCATTTAATCCTCACAAGAAGGAACTATTATTAGCCTTGACACTTGCTTGGCACTCTGCCTGCACTGTCCAGAGTGTCATGTGGCTGGCTCTTTTGTTACATTCAACTGCTGCCTCCTCAGAAGAGTCCCCACCCGGACTGCCTGTCTAAAGTTGCATCAATGCCACTCCCGTCCAGTCGCAAGATCCTGTTCCTTTTCTCTATAGCCCTTGCCTCCATCTAAAACTATCTGGTTTGGTTTATTGCATGGGTCCCTCCACTAAGATATAAACACCATGAAAACAAGAGTCTTGCACCATGAAAACAAAATCTGTCACCATATCTCCAATGCCTAAATCACAGTAGACACCAAAGAAATATCTGTTAAATGAATACATTTGACAAAACCATAATAAATGCAAAGTAAAGGCGTTGTGTTTGCTATATAATTTTTTAGTTCTCTCAGAGCTTCCAGAATTTATTAGGCTACATGTAAAAAGCAAACCCCAAAATGTCCTCAAAATTATTCCCTAATCCACCTTGTCCCAGGTCATAGCATGGACATGAGGGAAAAGGAAAACTAAGTAAAGGTGAAAATGGACAGTCTGGATAGATTTCTCACTCTATAGCTTCAATATTTTTTTTTAATTTTTTAATGTTTATTTCTGAGAGAGAGAGACAGAGACAGAGCATGAGCAGGGGAGGGGCAGAGAGAAAGGGAGACACAGAATCCAAAGCAGCCTCCAGGCTCTGAGCTGTCAGCACAGAGCCTGGCACAAGGCTTGAACTCGTGAACTGTGAGATCATGACCTGAGCCGAAGTTAGACGCCCAACCAACTGAGCCACCCAGGCTCCCCTATGGCTTCAATATTTTGTTTGAAATGAACTCTTAGGACATCACACAGCCCCATTTTCAAACATAAGTAGAAAACACATTCCAAGATCAAATGTACATGATTTTCTTAGATTAATCTGTTTTTCTTGGCCACACAATGACTCTGCTTTACTAGTTCAGAAAGCTGTATCTGCATGACACCAAAAGAGCTAGTTAAATCAATGAAACTCATACCAGTCATCTCAATAGTAAAAAGAATGGATATACCAGTTCACTCCAAGTGGCAAATGTGTCAGAATCATTGATTTTACCCTGTGCCAACAGATCAAAATCAGAAACTGACTGTAGACTAAGGAGAGAGAAAGAAACTCCTTTTAAATGGGTTTCTCATACAGTATGGCTCAAACCCATGGTTCCTTTTAAAGAAGCCACTTGCCAATTGACCTCATATCAATGCTAGCCACGTCCCTGCAGATTCTGACCATGGAGGAGCTAAATGATCTCCTCTTTGTGTATGGTGTGGGTCTCAGACAAACAAGAGCTAGGACTGAGGGGTAGCTGCTGAATGAAGCATTTTGTTCCAAGCAATTTTTACCATTTCTACTAAAATGCCAGACAGTGAACATTGTCAGTAATGTTGTTGGATAGAACATACTCAAAAGCAACTACAAACTTAAAAAAAAAAAAAAAAAAAAGGAAAACTCTTTTTTGGGGAGAGACATTTTAGGAATATCTTTTCACTATGATCATGTATGGAGTTAGCCAGACCTGAGTTGGCTTCATTAGTCATCTCAGAGAATGTGGATAGATCTTGGGGAGATCGTTCCATATCTGAAGAATTGCTGATCCCGAATCTCATTCATTTCAGTCAGTCACTGGGGGTTAGTATGAAACTTGGAAGTACCAGAGTAGATGCGGGAAGGGGTGGAGGAAGCGATGCAACCAAGAGTGAGATCCGTTCTTACTACAGGAAGGCCGAGATCCTTTGCAAAGACTTCACCTAGGAAAAGTCTTGCTGCCACAACCCTCCTCCCCCACAATCGACAAAGATTTAATCAGAATATTTTAAAAGATAAAGAGGAATTTCTTTTCATTCTAAAAATTTCCAAGTGCAATCTAGTCAAAAACAAAGATGTTCACTACCCAAGCCCTCAAAACCATCTGGGTTAACTCAAAGCCAGGTTTAGCACTTTTTGTTTTCCATTTTGTGAGGAAAACATGATTTGGATTACAAATTTCTCCGAGGTTCATACATATAGCTGAGAGACTCTGTCATTTCCTTATCAGAAGCAACAGGAGAAATTCCAAGTATGAGGAATCACAGAGATTTATTGCCTCAATTCCCAGCTTGACACTTGGCTCAGCACAAAGTCTAAGCAGCCAAAAAGAAGTCCTTTACTAAGGTACGAAAGGAGCTGGCTGCTTGTGAAGTCCAGACTTGGGAGTGACACAAACGGGGGTTTGGGTTTTTACACAGCCAGCAAAACCTAGTCTGTTTGAAGTCGGATCAATTGATTTCTTGAACATTTCAAATAAGCAAAATTCTGCAGGAAATGGAAGCCAGATGCATTTTTAACTCAGGAGATCCTTGGAAGACAGGCAGAAAATAATCAAACAACATCCTCTAGTTTCATTTTGGCCCTCCTCCTAGACTTACTCTCCAGAACTATACATCCCTACATGATGTAGAGACAATGAATGAATAAACTTGGGGAAGGGGAAGAGTAGAAGTTTACTTTTCAAATAATTTAAATTTATTTAAATAATAATTTTAAATTTAGTCACATGCTTATATTATTAAATTAAAAAAGACACAGTATGTGTTTGATATAAATGTATATCAATTTTAAAATACTGAGTTATTTGAAAGAAGATCCGAAACATTTTAGGAAGCATCTGTTGTAAAGCAGGCACTGTGCTGGCAACTTTCACAATAACCCTCTGAGGTAAGTTTTTATTCTCACAGTACACACAAAGAAACTGAGGCTTACTGAGATTTACTGATTTGCCAGATGCCACAATGATTGTGAACAGAGAGGCTGAGGTAGATTTTCTTAATGGTTTTTTTAAATCTGTTTATTTGTTTTTGGGAGAAAGAAAGAGACAGAGTGAGAGAGGGAGAGGGGCAGAAAGCGAGGGAGACACAGAATCTGAAGCAGGCTCCGGGCTGGAGCTGTCAGCACAGAGCCCTGTGAGGGGCTTGGGGCTCGAACGCAGGAACCGCAAGATCATGACCTGAGCCGAAGTCGGACGCTTAACTGACTAGCCACTCCCCTAGATGGACTTACCAAAGGAGTCCCCAGCTGATCCTCAGGATTGAAATCCACGTGGAAAGAATCTGATGTCTGAGACTAAGTTTCTTCCACACTAGCTGTTGCTAGTTTCCACCTCCTGGTGCATGGCACAGAAATAAGTTGGCAGCTGGTATTGAAGTTGGATCTACTAGGTCAGGAGTACTTGGCAGTTGAATGCATGCCAGAAGTACCACCATGCCAAGTAGGCACATGCAACTTTCCCCCAGGAACTCTACGGGAAGAAGGAAGGGGTACTCTCTTCTCTCCAATAAGCTTTGGCATCAGACATTTAAAGAAAATATAAGAAACAGGAGAAGAAGAAAACAGACTCCTCCTGCCACACCTAGCTGCTACCTTGTTAACACCTTGTTCTTTGTACTTGTGACTTTCACAGAAGATGAAATATTTCTTTCCTCTTGACTTCACATATGCTCTCCAGAAGCCCCCAGGTTTCCTGGAACTTTTGTTAAGAATTCCAGATATCCCAGCAATAATTTTCAGACACCAAGCTTTGGCTGACAGAGAGCAGATACAACCAATGTCTGGGGATTTTCCCCCTGCTTTCCTCTACTTTTTCTTCCAGTGAAACTGTCCCATTATTGGTTTTGATTTATTAATTATGATCATACTTTCCTTTCTAGAAATCTCATTTGCAAAACAAAGAAAGAATAAAAATAGTAATGAATAGTCATCCACGGTATTTTGTTAGTTCTTCTCGGCTCTTCCTTTTGAACTGTCTGCTGTTTCTTGGCCACTTCTGTGTCAGTAAAGAACATTAGGGACATAGGATATTTTATGTGTATCTATGTTAATGAGGCCCACCTCTCATATTTGTGATAATTTGGGCAAAAGTACAAATGGAGGCCCACTTTCCATACATTTAAATCTTTAAAAGTTATGAGTCAAGCCAACTGCTAGTTTATGTTTTATTCCTCTGCCTTGGCAAATACGCATTTCTAATAACCCAGAAGGCCACGTCCAAATTTAGAATTCTCAGACTCCTTGAAGTGCAACACCAGAATGCAGAGGCTTAGGGAGATCAGCCTACCACCAGTTCATTTGTTCCCACCTCCAGCTCCGGTAATAGACTACGGACCATAGGCCATGCAGGTTTCACAACCATGCATGTGAACACCCTATCGTACAGCCAGCTCCATCCACAGTCCCTAACAAAAATCTACTTCCTGGCCTCATGTTGGACCCAGAGGTTGCACACCCAAGGGATAGTCCATCTTAGGAGGGTGAACCCTAAGAAAAAGCCTCTGCAGTCACTGGAAAAAGCTCAAGATCATCTGGGTAGAGAATTCTTAGGTCTTGCATATCCAGAGCAGGTCTAGAAGAGTGTGAGCTCTGGACAGCACAATCCCTTGGCTCCTTACTCGTGGCAGTTGGAGGAGGCACATTTTCAGGAAGGTCAGAGCAGAGGCACCTGTTGGCCCTATCTGAGTGATACTTAGTGTCTGCTCATTGTAATGGCTAAGTGAGAATTAACTTCATTTACTGGATGTTTTTCATCCATAGCTTCCAAGTAAGAGTGAAAGGCATCTCAGAAGAAGATTTAGAACTAGATGCTCAAGAGCCCTAGTTTCACATATGGCAAAGCATTTGTACCTCAATATCACTGAAGATTATGCAATTTGCTCTTTGAATTGCAAGTGCAGTCATCTTATTTCCTGCTCCAGTTTCCATGGTCCAAGGCCAATGAAGAAACAGAATCTGTTAAATATTTGAAAGGTGACATCATTAACCATGAATTATCATCTAACATGGAAATAACTTCAATTAAGAGGAGGGAGTATACACACATATTTCATTGTCATACATTTCTTTAGAAGATGAAACAAGCAAGAATCAGAGAAATGTACTCTGGGAAATGGGAGGGAGAGAATGGGTTCCTTGGGTTTACATTTGTTCCAAGTGAGGTAGGCTATGCTCCTCCTGCCCATCTGATCCCCTGGACTGGCTCCTACCTCTATCAGTGATGATAGCAAAATAAAAACAGCTAATACTTACATCCTACTTACCCTGTGCTAGATACCTTTCTAAGCCCCTAATCAGTCTTACTTATTTAACCTGCACAAAAACCCTGTGAGGTTGGCATTTTTATTATTATTCTCACTTTATAGATGAGGAAATTGAGGCATAAGAAGATTAAGAAAAAAAACAAAACCTTGCCTAAGGTCATGTAGGAGGTTCAGAGCTTAGATCTGAACACAGAGGGATCCTAGAGTCTGCATTCAGCAACATGTTCTACTGCTCCTTGAGATGATCTACCATCCAGAGACTCACCAGCTCAGTCAGTGGTCACCTTCCACTCTGCCTTGCTTCTCCAACTAAATGTGCTTTTGCCCCTAGTAGCTGAAGGTTTGACCTGGAAGATCAGTTATCTCTTTGGCTGACCTGAACTTTTCATTTCCTGTGGGATAAGGACAGTTTCCCTCTTCTAAGTTCCAATGGGCGTTACCCACCAGAGGCTACAGAAACCATAACATCCCCCAAATTCTCTCAACATCTCACTGGGCTTTTTATTTTTATTTTTTAAATGTTTATTTATTTGTTTTGAGAGACAGATAGTACAAGTTGGGGAGGGGCAGAGAGAGAGGGAGAATCCCCAGCAGGCTCCCTACTGTCAGCACAGAGCCCCATGATGTGGGGCTCAATACCACAAACTGCCAAATCATCACCTGAGCCAAGATCATGACCTGAGCAAAAATCAAGAGTCAGATGCTCAGCAGACCAACCCACCCAGGTGCCCCTCTAACTGGACTTTTTAAAGAGGAACTTTAGGGGCGCCTGGATGGCTCAGTCGGTTGAGTGTCTGACTTAGGCTCAGGTCATGATCTCCTGGTTTGTGAGTTCCAGCCCCACATCAGGTTCTGTGCTGACAGTCAGAGCCTGGAGCCTGCTTTGGATTCTGTGTCTCCCTCTCTCTCGACCCCTCCTCCACTTGTGCTCTGTCTCTTTCTCTCTCTCTCTCAAAAATAAATAACATTTAAAAAATTTTTAAAAATGAAAAGGAACTTTATATATGAGAATTTACTTATTCTCTTGCCTTTAAGGTTCCCAAATGATTAGGGGTTGTGTCTTATTTTTCTTTATTTCCAGTTCCTATTAGAGTTCTTTACATGAGAGAGGTGTTCAGAAACTTTGGGAAAAAAAGAGGTTTTATTCTATTCTTCAATAACCCTGAATTTTAATCTGGCAGGCCAATGAATATATAAAGAGCAGAACAACAATTGTGTAAAAATTCCGAATTCAGTCATTGCAGGTGAGAATGAATATGGAAAGTGTATATATATGCCAGAATCTATTCTATATTCAAAATTCTGATTCAAAGAGGTGATATGGTGTAGTAGTTAAGTGCCTAGACCCTGGAGGCAACCTCCCTGAATTCAAATTCCATTCTTGCTACTTGCTGGCTATGCAACTGTTGACATGTTATTTAAACCCACTGTGCCTCAGTTTCCTCATAGGTAAATAGGAATAATTATGATAACAGCCTCCTTTTCAGGGGGATTTTTCTGAAGATTAAGTAACTCAATCAACACAGGGTGATTAAATGAATTAATCAATATAATGTGCTTTCAGTATTCCCTGGCATGTGGTAAGTCCTCCATGAATGCTTGCTGTTATACCAAGTCATTCCATAATTTAAACACAAATATATCTTTTAACAGGTAAAATAGTTGTATTTTAAAGGGATTGATAAAGCAGTTAATGATATCTTCTCTTTATGGTTATTAGAGAATAGTTATTATTAATAACAATGAATAGAATTCAACCAGGAATAACAGAATCTAATTCCTGCTGCCTTACACCGAGTGTAGGCAATGTAATAAATTATGCCATGAAACTATGGCTCACAGAAGCACCTGGCTCATTATCCTCCTCTCTCCTGTGAGCAGGCTGCACCTTTATGAGAATACAAGGAGCAGGGACGTCAATCTTAGCTTCAGTCAGCTACAGGTGCTCGAACACACACCAACAAACACACCACTATTGCCAGACCAACATCCCATTTAGCAAAAGGTAGCTAGGGGGACAAACAATGCAATGGGAATCCACAAGCATGTACTGTTTTGTTGACATTCTCCGCAATGAAGCCAGAGGGAATTATAGCAGGGCAGTAATATCCAAGATGTTCCAAAGCATACACACCAGTTTAAATCCTTTTTGGAGCCCAAATTCCTTCCCTCTTAATTTTAACCTTTGCTGTACAAATTCTTCCTAAACTCCTTCCGAGGCCATTATTCAAGATGAAGCTTGAGCACTTATTGTACTACATCTAGTTGTTGTTTACTTCACTGGCATGTGGGTTTCTTTATTAAATAATATCATTAGCATGAGTCAGGGGGTTCCTGTTGACAAGGTAACCAGAGTAATGTACAGTTGATACTTTAAATCCTTTCGGTCATATCTATGTTCTTGGATTCCACTCTAAGAATGTTAACATTTCATAGCTTCCTCCTATTTCTTTGTATATTTCTCCATGTAGTCTCACTGGCCTATTATAGTTTTTCCTAAATTATTAACATTTCATTTTATTTCTACTAGATATCCTCAATACCTTTCTCTTCTCCAACACAACAGATTTCTCTTCTGAAGCCTACTCAAAAGCATCAAGATCAAATGTTTCTTTCAGGAGAGTGTTCCAAACATCATTCAATGCAAGCATTTATATATCAGATGCTAGTTCAGCAAACCCAGATCAGATTATTTCTTTTAAGGATGGTTTTGTTTATGAATATGTCTAAGGTACCAGAATTGGTTGGTAAAAAAATATATTAATATCATATTGGTTCCTGGAATTATAGTAATAGCAAGAATGTAGCTATATAATGTTTATTATAATAGCTACCCTTTATTGAGTTTCTGCTAGTTTTCAGTTAACTATCAGTCATTTGTTATCAAATAATATCCTGATAAAGATGATTAGTCTCATTTTCTAAGCTAGGAAATGGAGGTTCCAAAGGTTACACACCTCATAAATGGCAGAGCCAGGATCCAAATTCAGGTAGCCCGGGCTTCCCAGCCCACAGACTGTCTTTACTTCGCAGGCTGCTTGTCAGCACATGTTCCCCAATTAATGCAAGTCATTTAATAAGGAAAAACTGAAACTCAAACAGCTCAACCAGTCCGTGAATTCAAGGCTAGGAAGCAAAGGATCACTAGAATTAACCTAGAAATGAAAATTAAACTTTTTATATTCCCGGTTCATTGTATAATCCTTCAACGGTATTTCATTTTTCTCTAGTGTTTTTCTTGAGAAAGATAATGAATCTCAAGGGAAAATGTGCTGCTATTAAAATTAATACTCACCATAATAATTGGATTCAACTTTTGGAAGCCAGTGCTACTGATGGTTAAAGATGATGTCCTCTAGGGGAGGAAAACCCTCTTATAGCACTGCATTGCATGTTTATGCAAACATTAACTGCTTTGGCGCTTTCAAATATGTGTGTGTGTGTGTGTGTGTGTGTGTGTGTGTGTGTGCACTAGCTTAACAATAAGTGTAGTACCACGAAGCCCTTAAAGAGATGCTACATCCTCCAAGCCTAAAACAATCCACGGTCCATATTTTTCCTGGGAGTTTTATCCCATAGCTCAGAATGTGACACTTAAGATACAACCTCATTCCTTTCGGAGATGTTTTTCTCTGATGATTTGGGAACTTACCTATTTTGCCACAGTTTATTAATCCTGCAGTTGTTCAGACACAAGGTTTTCATTTAATATTTGACTTTGGCACAGATACATTTTCAAGTTTCTCCAGCCCAAAACTTGGAAAAGAGCTAAGGAAAAGTAGCCAGGAGAACTCTACAACAATATTTTTTAAACCTTCATATGTCCAGATTTAAAAATACATACATTTATCTTTTCTTTAGGAATAGCAATAACTGTGAGCTGACAAGATTTTTAATAATTCTCTTGGTAACAGTTGGTAGACCCAACATGTTTTTTTGAAAGGGAAGAAAAGGGAAAGAAAGAAAGAGAGAGAGAAAGAAAGAAAGAAAGAAAGAAAGAAAGAAAGAAAGAAAGAGAAAGAGAAGGAAAGAAAGACGGACCTCAAATACCCCCCACTGACCCATGATGACCTGGCTCAATCCTGGAGAGGATTAGGAGTGTTCCTTTTATAAGGTCACATTTCATTAGGATGAACATTTTGCTCCAACCCAACTGTATTGCAGCCCATCATTGCCATTTCAGTTGATCATCACAAAGCAAATCAACACATAATGCATTCTGCCACTGGGCCTTAAATCATGATGTGCAAAGTAATAGAGTACATGATCTTTCAAAAGACAAAGGAAATGTCCCAAAATAAAGGAGTGAAAAGTAAAGATAATACTAATGGTAATCATAAGATACATTTCTCAGAATCAGTAAGCATGAGAAACCAACACTACAAAAATGATTTAAATTCTAGGACCTGTGAAAAGAATATTGCCACATTCTTCTTTTGAATGTGATGTAAGATTGTCATAAACTGTAAAATGCTGTGAAACTCATTAGCACATGATGAAAATTTGGTTGAGATGGGCACATAACCAATCTCATTTCAAATGAGATAAGCTATTGCAAATAGTTTAAAATCTTACTTTTTTCAAACTAAAAAAATGATTGGTGACATTAAGGTAAATTAATTGAGTTGTAAGAGCAACTTAAAGTTGCTTTTGCAAGGAACTTGAAGTTTCTTTCACCCAAAAAGTCCTTCAGTCCTGGATATGGGGACCTCACAAACCCAAACTACAAAAGCTGAACTTCAAAAGAGACTTTCTTTTTTGTGTGTGTAACTGTCCCCACAGTCAAGCACCAAAACACCTGGTCTGATTCTACATGTTCCTAAGTGACCATATGAGACTCAGTGCTTGTAATCTGCTGATGGCAGAGGGGGACCTTCTGCTGGTATGGGCAGTCGCTCACCAAGGGCTGACATTTACAGATCACTAGCTACCAGACAATGCTTAGAGCACTGTACAGAGAAAAATTTCATGTACTCCTCACAACACCCAAGTGTAATACGCAGAGAGAGAAATTAACTTGCCCAAGGTCACACAGACCATGAAAGGCACATTCTGTACAGGTAACTGCCCTGTTCCCTACCAAGATGCGCCTCACACCATCCCGCCAGTCAGCCTGCCAGTCAGATTTCCCAGTAAACTGCCTTCTGAATATCTGATACGAAATGTTAGTGTAGACCTAGCCTGGTGCAGTCTCCAGACCACTGTCCTTACCTTTCTCATTGCCTAGAGCCTCTTACTGCCCATAGGTGTTCCCCCTGAAGGGCCACACCTTCAGAAACTTTCAATCTTCCCAGCCATCCATTCCTACCCATAGTTTCCTCATGGGATAGTAACTTCTTTTAGAGAATATAGCAGCACTATCAACAATAGCCAAATTATGGAAAGAGCCCAAATGTCCATGAACTAGTGAATGGATAAAGAAGAGGTATATATATATATATACACACACATGTATGTGTGTGTGTGTGTGTGTGTGTATGTATATATATGTATATATATATTACTTGGCCATCAAAAAGAATGAAATCTTGCCATTTGAAACAACATGGATGGAACTAGAGTGTATTACACTAAGCAAAATAAGTCAGTCAGAGAAAGATAAATAGCATATCATTTCAGGCGTATGTGGAATTTAAGAAACAAAACAAATGAACATAGGGGAAGGGAAGCAAAAATAAGATAAAAACAGAGAGCAAGACAAACCATAAAGAGACTCTTACATACAGTGAACAAACGGAGGGTTGCTGGAGGGGTGTTGGGTGGGGGGATGGGCTAATAAATGGGTGAGGGCATTAAGGAGGACACTTGTTGGGATGAGCACTGGGTGTTATATGTAAGTGATGAATCACTAAATTCTACTGCTGAAATCATTATTACGCTATATATTAACTAACTTGGATTTAAATAAAAGTTAAAAATCTTGGGGGCCCCTGGGTGGCTCAGTCAGTTAAGCGTCCAACTTCAGCTCAGGTCCTAATCTCACGGCTGGTGATTTCAAGCCCCAGTCCGGCTCTGTGCTGACAGTTCAGAGCCTGGAGCCTGCTTCGGATTCTGCGTCTCCCTCTCTCTCTGCCCATCTCCCAATCACACACTCTCTCTCTCCTTCAAAAATAAAGAAGAAAATTTTAAGTTAAAAATTTTTAAAAAGAGAGAATAAATAATCTTATCAAAATTATTATTTTTTTAAGTTTATTTTTAGAGAGAGGTAGGGAGAGAGAGTAAGGGGGTGAGGGGCAGAGGGAGGGAGAGAGAGAATCCCAAGCAGGCTCTGCACTGTCAGCACAAAGCCTAGCTGGGGGCTCAATCTTATGAACCCTGAGATAATGACCTGCACTTAACCGACTGAGCCACCCAGGTGCCCCTAATCTTACCAAAACTATTAACACTAACATGTGGATGACTTAGAAGGATAACTCTGTCAGAGAGTATTTGCATTTCAGAAGAGGGTTTTATTAACCCAAATGAATCGTACTGGAGGGTATTCCATCATTTGGTTGCTTTATGGTGTCTATGGCATAAAGAACACAGGATTTGGAGTCAGAAAGAAGTTGAAATCCTAGTTCTGCCAATATCAGCTATGTAAAGTTAGGCAAGTAAATCAATCTTCTGAGTCTTTGGTTTCTTATCCACTTAAAAAAAAAAAGAGGGCAATAACTCTTTACAGCAATATTGTAACAATTAAATAAGATGCTGTATGTCTAGCACCTAACGTACTACCTAGTACATGACAGGCATTTAATCAGTGTCAGTCCTTATAATATTCTCCCAGCACTTTACAGAACATTAGAAGTGGGAGGCTAACCCGTGCCATAGACTGCCATCATTTTACAGGGGAAACCAGATTAACAAGGCTTCTTGTTGTTGGTACGGGCAGGCTTTCTGCTATCCGCCTTGTTGGCAGCCTGCCCTACATTCTTGCGCCTTCTGGAAAAGGAAAATGAGTCAGCAGGGACTTTGGAAGGCTGGTGAGACTACAGCTTTGCTAGAGACCAGTGTTCATGATGTTGGCATTGTGTTGGATTATATGTCAACAGGGCATAACCTGTTTTTTAAAGAGATTCATCAACATTGCCTACAAACTTATCCATGCACTCAACAACATGTGTTCACCAAGGACTATGTGCTAAATGTTGTGCTAAGCCCTCAGGAATGCAGAAATAAAAGTGGTCGATGAACTGCCTTGTGCTACCTGATAGCAGAAGTGACAACAGAAGAGAGAACAGAAAAGAAGGACTTCCCTCTAGAGGTGGGTACATGCAGGCACACACACCCACAAAACAATCGTACTCGGAACATGGATTACCATCCACAGAGTCATGCATTCAATTATTCATTCTCCAAATTTTTACTGAGTACGTACTATGTGCCAGCACCCGTGGAAACACCATGGTGAACAAGACAGGCCAGCCCCCTTCTCTGATAGAGTTTACAGTTGGGTAACAGTGATTTGGGGATACTTTTAACTTAGTTGAACTGCCTTCCTTAGGCATTGATGGCATGGATTCTTCTCCTAGCTTTAATCCAGAGTAATCCTAAAGAGTGAAGACACTGAAGCTAGGCCATCAGATTTGAATACTGGTATGCTACCTACTAGCTGTGTGACAATTTCAAGCAAGTTATTTAAACTCTTTGGGTCTTCATTTCCTTGTCTGTAAAATGAATATAATAGTTGTTGGGTTGTATTAAATGACGTCATTTTGGTAAAGCACGTAATACAGTGTCTGGTACTTGTATACACTTATTCAAAGTTTATTACTCTTAATATTGTTTTTATTAATAGGGTCAAACAGTGCTTAAAACATTCTAAGCCCCCATGGAATATGTGTTCAATTAATTAATAATAACATGACTTCAATTAACCCCCTTCAATTAGCCAGTGGCAAGGGCAAAGGATAATACCTGGTTTCCATGTCCCAGTGAGAAAGCTATTCCAGATGTTAAGGGCAGTGGTAGCCAAGAGTGAGTCAAATCCTCCTTTAACAAGATTCTGCTGCACTTTGCATGATGCTTCTGCTCTCATTGTCGTCTATACCTAAATGTTTCATGAACATGACAGGACACAAAACAAATGAAAATCCAGGCTATTATAATTATTCACAAAAGATCTTTTTTTGAGGATCTATAAAGTAACTTTGAAGGAACTTGAGCTCCTTGAAGGAAAAGCCTTCTATAAATTGTAACACATAACCATATTTTATGTGTTTAATCCAAAAGATCCTTTAATAGATGCTAGAAATACCCATTTCCATATGCAATCGGAGCTCAGAACCAAGCATGTAGCCAACCTTTGTGTCTCTCTATCACTATGCCCACATTGATAACTACAGGTAGATGGGAAAGGAAATGATAGACTGGAAGATAAATAGGTGGTGGAATTTTCTTCACAAGTTATGTCATAATTTGATTTTGAAGATAGAATGTGTAAAGTTCAGCAGTATGAATCTAGTATGGTTCTTCTAAAAAAATCCAGAGTGTCATTATATGCTAAATAATACGTAGGTTTAGTCCTTCCTTGCCTGCCTCAGACTTCTTGTGTATAATTCATGTTTTAATGTGCTTCTGTATAACACCAGATGCTCACAGAGATAATTCAAAAGTTATTTATGTTTGCTATCCGATGTCTTCTATTTGCATTCTTTGCAAGTCTTGTTGAGACTGATATTAAAATAAGTTTGTTTTTTGTGGATACACATCAAGGACTAGAGTGCAGAAAAGGCCTTAATCACATGCTGGAAGATGGAAGGAAGCCAGCTTGAGATTGTAAAAATGCTGGCAATTGTCATGCAAGTGAGTCGGTCAGCCTAACACACATGAACAGGAGTTGAATGTTTCCCTGTGACTAATTTCTCAGAGATGGAAAGGAGTCTAAGCAGTCAGTTCCTCAGCTAGCCAACCCTTCTAGCCTGTAAGTCATTCCAGGACAGGGACCTCATTTTCCACTCATTGTTGTATCTGTAGCACCTGGCATTTGCTAGTACTGAACAATGTTGAGTGAATGGATCAATGAATTAATCAATTAATTGGTGAGAGTATTTCTCTTCATTCTTTATATCTTAGAACTCCAATCTCCCAGTAGAGCACTGGGTTAGGATCTGGAGGTTGTTGTGCAAAGGCAATGGTCAAGCAGTGTTTATCAGGGAAAATTTATAGAGAGAGAAGCAATAGCAGTTACGGGGTTCCCTGTTGTGCTTAGCACATTCCAGGCTAGCACCATGCACAAATATATAGCAGGCCTGGAGGTCAGACTCCAGGAGAAGGAGCTTTCCACTTGGCCTTGAGGCATTTAAACTGTATGATGAAGGAAGCACCAGCCCTTCCCCTGGCATAATCAGAGGCTAAGATAAAGGACAACTATGATATGGCAGAACATTGGCTCCATCCCTCTCCAGGCCACTCATCCATCATGGCTGAAGAGAGTGCCAGCCCTTCTCCTATCTGGGAGAGAGGGTCCAAGCTTTGGAGATGATTATGTTTGTCATCTTAAGCACAAACATAGAGCTAGGCTGCAGCCAGTTTCCATGGAGCTTTTCTGGAGGTGAACTCTTTCCTGAGAGTCCAACCTGCAGGGGGTCCCTCTTGAATGCATAAACTCTTGCCTCTCAGTGGTAATGTGGTAGGCACAAATCAATCATGCCATCAGGATCAGCCATTCTCTTTAGGAGCTACTAGCCTGGTGACAGGTGATGGCATGGAAGCAGGTGAGGCTTCCTGCTTCCTCCTATGCCTCTGACTTCCCTAAGATACCTGTTACCTTGCATCTCCATGTTACTGTCTACCCATTCCCAGCTAGGCCAACCCACTCAGACCACCTAGACTTCCCCCGGCTGCATTCCCCTAAAATCCCTGAGTCCTAGGTCCTTGGACCCTGTTTTCCATTATCAATCACTCATTTGTCAAAAAAACAAAAAACAAAAATCGAAACAAAAAACAAACAAACATTGGAATGTATTAAATTTCCCAGATTCAGAAACTTTAACAGGAAGTTCAGGCACTTAGCAGAACTGTGAAGGAGATATTTTGGTTCTAGGTAAGGATGGGTGCTTTTTAATGCCACCCTAATGATGCTACATTGACATTTCTTCTTTGCTTATAAGAAGTCTGCCCTTGAATCAAGAGAGGAAGGAAGATGATTTGACCCATGCGCCCCACTGTGGCCTTTGAGGGCATTAGCTTTTATTTGGGCTCAGGTTCAAAATGGGCTGAAGAGGTTGTAAACTCAAAGTGAGATTCAAAAACGTGGAAGAGAGCAAGGGAGTTATGGATAGAGTTGGGAAAGAACAAGGAACAGATATGAAAGAAAAGGGGAAACAAAGCCAGATTAAGAAAGGAAGCAGGACCAATGTGTCTCTTTTTCACACATTTGTCTTTGCCTTGGATTGCAACTGAGGCAGAATTAGCATCTTGAATCCTTCATAGTTGCTAGCATGGGGGTTCAAAAATCGTTTGTGAATGGGATGAATAAGAAAACTGAAGGGGCGCCTGGGTGGCTCAGTGGGTTAAGCGTCCGACTTTGGCTCAGGTCATGATCTCTGGGTTTGTGAGTTCGAGCCCCGTGTTGGGCTCTGTGCTGACAGCTCAGAGCCTGGAGCCTGCTTCAGATTCTGTGTCTCCCTCTGTCTGCCCCTCCCCTGCTCACACTCTATCTCTCTCTCTCTCAAAAAATAAATAAACATTAAAAATATATTTAAAAAAAAAAGAAAAGAAAACTGAAGTGGTTTGTGATAAGGAGCTCAGTGGAATCAGTAGAATGGGTCACAGTGACACTACCCCAATTCTCACTGAGTGTCATCTGGTTAGCTTCACCTTTTAAGCAAACAAAAGAGAGAACAAATGAAAATAGCTCATTCTAGTGGTAATCTCCATGACAGTAGCCGAACACTGCTCCCCCCACCCCGCAGTCTCTGGGAATTTTTTTTTTTTCCCTCAATATCCAGATTCTATTGCTCTTACAGCAGAGAAGCCTGAAGCCTGGAGAAGTTGAATGGCTTATCCAAGGCCACACAAAGGCAAGTGTCAAACTCAGGACAGACACTCATATTTTCCAGCTATCAGGGCTAGGACTGTGAGAAGAGAAAACTGAACCTCTTAGGATGTTCTGCTCAGAGCAGACACAGATTAAATATAAGATTCAGATGAATTAATAAAATATAAAATGTGGTGAAATTAAAAATAAATTGTAGACTACACAAAGTTGAAATGGGATCATGACACCCGATCCTTAATCTGTTTGCTATTAGGGTGGAGAACAAGATCATGTTCTGCTCTTCTGGAATTCAGACACATTTTTTATTTATTATTTATAAATTTAAAGATTTAAAGGAATAGGAGGAAAGCTCACACAGGCTGGGCAGGGCCTCTTTATAATGTAAATACCTTTCCAATGGGGAAAAAATACTGAAAGATGGTAGTTTGTCTTCAGACAACATTTCCCAGACATTTTTTTATTGTTAGCAAAGCTCTCTTGGAGCGTAACTAAGAGTTTCTGAGGAATGGTAACTTTAAAGCAAAGGGAAGGAAAATTTCAATAAGAACCAAGCTGCCCAACTCCCCCTTTATTTTTAAACAGAACCATCAAAGGGCAGCTAACGGAAATATACTTAAGTGGCATTAATTCATCCCTAAGAGGACTCTCCAAGAGTTTTATTGCTACATAAGGGAAAGCCATAAACCAGCAGGAGGAGAAAGCAAAGAAAATAAGTCTGGGGAGTCGTCTTGTGTAAGAAAGTGAGCAGGTGGTCAGTAATGTGTCCTTGGCTGGCTTCCACAGCCAGGAGACAGAAACTCATGGCAAGGATGTGGCCCACAAAACAGGCAGTCACAGGGAAAGGAACCGTCGAACTTCACAAAGTGTTAATGAAGAGTTCACATGAACGTGAAATAGTACAATGCCCATCTCTCCCCCTCTCCCTGCCCATCCAATTTCATGTTATACTTGACTTCAGAACCTATTGTCTGCCTCTTTCCAGTCTCTCATATGATTAGGACAGAGCAAGAAAGGACTAGGTTGGATACGCACCAGGAGAGTGAGTTTTTAGACTGAAAAGTAATATTAATGATCATTTAGTCCAACACTCTCAGTTTTACAAACAAGGAAATGGATTCTCAGAGATTGCTTTCATGGATGGATTTTTGCTTGAGGTCTATGGTCCTCAATGTTAAGACTGGGGATTTAGAAAACACTTCCACAATGTAGCCGTTCAGCTCAAGCCAAATCTAAGACCTTCCGAGTAGCAGCAGAGAGGCTGACAAGCATCTTGCAATGAGTGAAAATTATCACCAATCTCAAGGTTATTTTACCTTCAACCAACCCTTCCTTGTTCTTGACTAGGTTGTGGGGTTTTTAAATCAAGAAGAGCATTCTTTATTAATTTCCAAAGAAGAATGGCTATTATGTAGGATTCTCTTTTCTTGTGAGCTGGCAGTGGACACCAGAACACACAATCAGGAGCGTGAGAACGAAAATAGTAGGCAGAGAGGAGAGTCACATTGATTTGGTGTTTGGAAACCGTGATGTTTTTCTCTCAACCTTCCCATCACCCAAGATCTAATTGCATTAGAAAAGAGGGGAGGGGGGTGCCTGGGTGGCTCAGTCGGCTGAGCGTCTGACTTCAGCTCAGGTTACGATCTGGCAGTCCGTGAGTTCGAGCCCCGCGTCAGGCTCTGGGCTGATGGCTCAGAGCCTGGAGCCTGTTTCCAATTCTGTGTCTCCCTCTCTCTCTGCCCCTCCCCCGTTCATGCTCTGTCTCTCTCTGTCTCAAAAATAAATAAAAACATCAAAAAAAATTTTTTTTAAAAAAGAAAAGAGGGGAGGGACAGGATGGCAATATGGTACCATTCGTATATTCATTTGACAAGCATTTATAAAGCCTACTTTGTACACAGTTATGAACTGGGTGCAGAAAGAATTTGCAGAGATAAGTCTGATTGGAGTTCTCCGGACCCTTGAGAGAGCTTTTATATGGAGCTTTCTTCCTCATAACCAGCTCCCAGAATTTATGACCAAAATTCATTGTTCAAAATAAAATACATTAGAGATTTGCTGCATTATCTGGGAAATTAATATTTTCTATTTCAGTAAGTTCTTGCTGCTAAACATGGTTTGCGATTTATTTGGTATTTTGGTTTGAGGTTACCTTTGCACTTACAACAAATGAAGTGTATGTTAAACTGAATCTGTAGTCTTTTAGATACAAAACTCAATGTAGTTTTGAATTAAGCTAAGGTCTGTGGCTAACTGGGTCTCCGGTGAGGGGCTGGGTGCTCAAATCTTTCAGACACAAGTCTTGGAATATGGTAAACACTAAATACGTGTTAACTATAGCAGTATTGTTATTATCATCATTTGAGTCTCCAAAAATACTATGGAAAAGCTTCTAAAAAAGTGATCATAAAGGGCGCCTGGGTGGCTTAGTTGGTTAAGCGTCTGACTTCAGCTCAGGTCATGATCTCACGGCTTGTGAGTTCGAGCCCCGTGTGGGGCTCTGTGCTGACAGCTCGGAGCCTGGAGCCTGCTTTGGATTCTGTGTCTGCCCCTCTCCTGCTCATGCTCTCTCTCTCTCTCTCAAAAATAAATAAACATTAAAAAAATAGAAAAATGATCGTAAGCTGCCAATTTTCTGACCTAAAAGTCCATAACAATTACACTTGCAAATTTTACTTCCTTCAGCAATAAAATATAGCTTGGTCCTGAAGCCACTTCCACAAGGCCAACCTGCAAGAAATGTCTTAGGCTCTCTGAATTTCAAAGCTAAAGCCTTTTGAGCTGCTCAGTAGTCAGTTCACTGAAAGAAGGGAAGTGGGAAGGCATCCAACATTTGAACTAGTGCCCTCATATGGGGGTGGGCAGGCTGTACTAACAGGTGGGAACGCAAACACAATACTTGTTACCCACTTATGAGGAACTGTCTTTACTTTAAGTGTCTTCAGAATCTCAACTGATTTTCATAAGAAGTCTGGAGAAGAATGAGGACAAAAATCATCACCTTTCAAATTCTTCAAAAACGGGACAGCAGTAAAGCAGTGTTGTGGGATATGTGCTCATGACGCCCTCTGCTATTACTACTTTTCCTCCTCCTTCTCCTTTAAGTAATATCTAACACATACAAAGTGCTTATAGACCTAGGCACTCTCCTAAGCATTTTATGTTAGTCCTTCCCTTAATGTCCTTAACAACCTCAGGAAACAGGTAATGTTATCAACCTCCCCAATTTAGTGTGAGGAAATAGACGCACAGAGTATTTAAGTAAATTTCCCTAACATCACAGTGCTAGGAAGTAATAGAATCGGGATTTAATTCAGACAGATTAGCTCAGAGTTGCTACTCAAGCATTTCCCCTGACAGCTGCTCTTTAACTGTTTCAGTAGCCAATGTGTATTTTTAGATAATTTTGAGGAAGGGGCACAAAATGGCCTCCACTTGTCTCCTTCTTCTGCTGGACAATTCCCATTTATTCTTCAACCCTTAGCTCTAGACAGTGTCCCTCAAGGATCCTGTGTCTGACCAACACTACCCATCCAACCACCCCATCTAGGTTAAGGTCTATTTTGTCTTTAGTGGGACACTTATACTAGATCAAGATTTAATTTTCAACGATAGAGTAGAAACTTCTTGAGGATGGATCCTTGTTTTACTTTCACTTATGTTTATATATTTCCAGCTTCTGACACAGTAGCTTACAATTTCAATGTATGTTGAATTTAGGGTGCCTGGCTGGCATAGTTGGTTAAACGTCTGACTCTTGATTTCAGCTCAGGTCATGGTTTTATGGTTGTTGGATCAAGCCCTGCTTGGAATTCTCTCTCTCTCTCCTTCCCTGTCTCCCCAAATACATAAAGAAACATTAAAAAAAATTTTTTTTTAAAAGATTGTTGAATTTATTAATTAAACTAAGCAACAAATATTGAGTAGAGAAACAATGCCAGGACTTAGAAATTTAAGCAAATAAAAGCATGGGACACCCCCATACAGCCTTTTAGAGCAAGAGAGATATTGAGACCATCCCGTATAAAAGTACCCAGCAGCCTAAAGGCTGGATCCTGCCCACAGAGTGATTTTTTTCCCCCTACCAGTCAGTGTTTAAAAGAAAAAAAAGAATTGAGGGGTGCCTGGGTGGCTCAGTCAGTTGAGTGCCTGACTCTTGATTCTTGATTTCAGCTCAGGTCATGATCTCATGGTTCCTGGGATCAAGTCCCATTCAGGCTCCAAGCTGAGTGGAGCCTGCTTGAGATTCTCTCTCTCCCTCTGCCCCTCTCCCTCTCTTCTGTATGCTCTCTCTCTAAACTAAAATTAAATTAAATTAAATTAAATTAAATTAAATTAAAAACAAATTCAAAAATAAAAAAAAAAAGAAAAGAAAGATTTGGGCCCAAATTTTTAAACAAAGAGGTTTTTTCCCAATGTGTGGCTTCTCCTGAAAAATGTGAAGACCTGCCCAAACTAGGTACACAATGAGTAGTTCAAAAGCTGGATGGAGCAGTGCTCCCTAGTTCACCATGAACTCTGCCCAGCCAACTCCCTCACTCCCCTATCTCCCTGCTTCTCCAAGTACTTGGGCTTCCCCCACTCCTTCTGATTCATCTTCCTCATTTTATAGTTTAGGAAGAGGAGGCCCTGAAGAGGAGGCCACACACAAGGGTATCGTGTCGGAGAAGTGACAACACCCCAAGCCTCTCATCTCCCATTCAGTTTCCTATTCACGCTCTAGGCCCTCAAAAGAACATTTGTGAAACATGTTTATCAGTGAATTTCCATGTTTCTGTGAATTCTTGTGCCTTGTAGTGAATTTTGGTCATAAAAAGAAAAGTCCCTTACCCACTCTAAGCCTCCTTACCAGATGTATCTTCAGGAACTGGCGTTGATTACATAATTCTTTGTCCTTTCCTCTCTCCACTGCCATTTTCTCTGAAAAATGTTTAGTGAATTAACTGTGAAAACCTTATGATTTTTCCTCCCAGACAGCACATCCATCTCTCTCTCCTTCAAAATGAATTCCACCCTTAGAAAAAATGGAACTTTCAATACCAAGATAGCTGTGGTTTGGTTGCTTTCAGTGCTTTGCCTGTGTTCAAAGGGCAGGATGTTACCACGTGGGCTAATTACTTAGATGGAGCTGTGGTAGAAAAGTGGTGGATTTCAGAGACGGCCCTCTCTGTGGCTGACAATTTATCACAACTTGGTGTTTTAGGCTGAGCCCCAGCTTGAGAACTAAAATTTTTTTTTAATTTAAATTCACTTTTGGGAACAGTCTTGTGGAATTATCTCTGCTACTCTTGAAATGTGTAACAGAGAAAGAACAAATTCACATTTACTGACCAAGAAATTGTCGAGATTTTTTTTAGTTCTTTTATAATTCGGAAATTTCCAGGGCTAAAAAGCACAACTCTAGTAGGGTTACTGTTTTGACTAGAGATTAGCTTGGAGTGGGGGCTGGAGGGGCAATTTTGGAAGAAACTGATTAATTATTTTTATTTCCAAGTGCTGTTGATTTGATTTAATGTTTTGACCATGTGGGATAGAAATTCTAGGGCTTGACTTTTAATATTAAGTCATTCAAGGTTATGTGGCTCAGAGTAATTTTAGTTAAATAAAACTTCGACAATTGAACCCCAAAAATAACCAGATCAAAAGTGAAAAAAAGGTCAACAATTTGGGGCCTCATGCCCTGTACCTGTCATCTTTAAACCCGCAAAGACATATATGCACCATACAGTAATTTAATTAATAAATATTTTAGTATTAATGAAATATGGGAAAGGCTTGGATGTGTTCCTTGGTTCAAGGAATTTTGTTTGTTTCACAGTTTCTTATAAAAATACCAAAATGAACAATCTATTGCTGTAATAGCCTGCTAATAAAAAGAAAATGCTAACAAGGGAAGTTGGCTTGCTCACTTCATCTTCTGGATATACTGATAGAGAAGTACTAAGTGCCAATCAGAGTGGGGCAGAAAAAAAAAAGATCTTCCCATGCTTTTCAGTCCTTCCTTGCCACCATCCTAGGAAAGTATTGGGAGAAACATCTATAGTGGTTAAGGGCTCTCTCTCCTGCTTCCAGGAAATGCCCATGCTGGCTAGGAACTGAGCACAGTGTTCTTTATATTTCAATCTTCTCAATATTCAAAACTTTCACCAGAACTTTTAATTGTAAGAACAACCACTAACTCATTTGAGTTTCACCTGATCTCTCAATCTTTCTTGAGTAAGATGCTGACCGATAATGAAGCATCTAAAAGGTCAGAATTGCAGAAAAGGAGAAAAGGCAAGAGCTTCTAATATGACAGACTTCCACAGAAAGTTGGAGTCCGTAAGCAAGCTATCTTCTCCTCTCTGTCTCTCCCTCCCACATCTAGAGGTTGCCCTAGAACCCTGACTTCTTAAACTTCAGGACCTAGATGAAGGCCATTCAGGGAACATGGTTACGTGCTCTTGTCTTTTTACCTAATTTGGTTTAAACTTTTTATTCTCTGTGACCTTAGATATTTTGGGAATGAGTATAATTTTATCACTTTATTCATTTGTTACTTACAAAGGACTACTTCAAACACAACTAGTGAGTTTTAACTGTCTGTGTGACAAGGATACTGCTGAATTCTGTTGGTTGAAATTCACTTGTAATCCTATTGGTCTGAATAAGAGTTCAGGGTGAGATAAAAGTGTTTACAGTAAGCAAATGTTCCATGAAATTTGTATTTTACAGAACAGATTATGGCTATTTGCTCTAAATAAGTGATTTTACAACAACTAGTTCATTGGATTACATTAAATGAAACTTCTCCACACATTCTCCCTTGCAAAGGTCTCCCTTGCAATGTGAACAGCTATAGTTCACATTGTGTAACTTACATAAATTGTATTAGTGAAGAGAAGGAGAAAGATGCTCTCCAGAGGACTTTCCAGTCCTTCTCTGGACACACCAGGAAATAATTGACCTTGCTACACGTCACCAGACCCATAGAACTAGGAGGACCTTACTCTTGGGATGCTCACATCAAAGCATACTTTACTATAGAACTGCCTTTAAATTTTGGATCTTTAATTTTTCTTACAAAATGAACATTATTCTTTCTAAAAAAAACATGACTATGTCACACCTATTCACTACTCACTTCTCCTTCCTGAGAGCCGTACTCTGTATTCATTTGTCATTTCCCTGCCAGGAAGTATACATCAATACTTGCTAAATGACTCTGAGGGAATTTTTGAGCTTACCTATTATGAGAAGTTTTCTTTTAATCATTTGTAGCCACTTCTTAAAGATTTCTCTAAGAAAGCTTCAATTTTTATTTAATCTTTCAATATGATTTTAAAAATTATAAATGGCAATTTTTTTGTCCCTAAACTTTGTTTTATTATTTAGGTTCTTCCTTTTGTTTCTGGTCAGGTGCAGCTTATTTCATCAGAGGAATACTTAGGGGGAGGGAGGAGCCATTCAAACTCTTCCTGTTCCATCTCCAGCCGTAAGAAGGAAGACGTGAGATTAATTTAACTTGATGACATCCAAAAGGCTTGAACATGTACATTCATGAAATGATGTATCTATGAAGTGTGGGTATGTTATTCATGTTCACAGCTACCATAGAATTTTAGAACTGGAGGGGACCTTTGAGTCACCTAGTCAATGTCCTCATTCTGCCAATGAGAAAACTGTTGCCTTGGCAGGATAGGAGACCTGCTTAGGTCAGAACTAGAATTTAGGTGCTCTATGCTCTGAGAACAATGATGTGTTCATGTTATGGGGAGAAATCAAAACAAAGCAAAAACAGGATTCCACTTTGGAACTTTCTCTTTTAAGGGTCCTTTCAAGTATTTTTTGGGGGGGTCCTCTCAAGTATTTGATAAACTATTTCACAGCTGACATGCTTCTATTTAGAGAGACAAAAGGAGCTAATTGTAGACCTCAAGTATGTGAACTATCATTTTAAGAAAAATATTCTCCAGATGTTTCCCACCTCCTTTGAGAATGGAAAAGGGGAAATGAGTTTAAAGTTCAGCAGGAAAGATCCAGATTAGATATTAAGAAATGTAGGTCTGTGAAATCCTGCAGTTGGTTACTGGAGAATATTGTGAAATCTCCTCTTTTGGAGAACTTGTGGAATGTGGGGGTTGGTCATTTGCTTCAGAGGGGTTATGTGGGTGGCCCATTTCTAGACCTGGGGACACAACCTAATTGAGATCTCAAGTTCTGTAGGACCCGTGAGGTCATGCTCTGCTGATAGCTATTAGTGAGGTTGTTTGCTGCTCTTGGTTATAGCAGATTCATCTGTGAAGCATATGATTTTCAAGCTGCTTTGTACTTATGTCAGTCTTGGTAGATGTAAATAAGCAGATTGATTAAAACTAATGAGTGCTTATGATGATCTTGCCCACTGCCTTCATTGAAGTGATTGACCAACATCTGATAGGTTTTTTTCATTGGGCTTCATCTCAGCATATTCACCTTGCCAGTGGCTATCTGACTTCATGAATGCCTCCCAGCTTGTGTCCCTAGTCCAAAAAGCAGAAAGTAAGGGATCCAGTCCAAGATCTCATCCTAAATAACAGAGAATTTCTTTTCTTTCAGCTAAAAAGGCAGCCTTGGTATTTGGAGGACAAGATGGAGAAAAGTGACAGTATAGTTAGATCTCTGCCTTGTAAAACAAAGTAGAAAGATTTGTTAGCTAATGTATTGGAGGTCAGCTCCTAAAAGTAATCAAAGAATAATTTAAAGATTTTAAGTTGGAATCTAACAGTCTTGAATTTCAGTAAAATAATCAATTTTATAAATATAGGATGGGGAGATATCATTTGAGTTTAACATTAAGTAAAACTTAGTAAGTAGATATAAGATTAATGATATAATGTATTTGAAGTATGTTCATGGGGGTGGCATAAAGTAGGTGCTCAAAAACATAGCTAATATTATTATAACTTTTATGTTCATTGCCTCTCCTTCCCCAGCCATCCTCTAGTTCTGGTTTTCTCATATACAGTCACCAATTTTGCCCCTTGCCACCCTGGAGTATTGAACGATTCTTCCATCTAACTCCCTCAAAATCAGTTCTGACAAAAGAATTAGGTTTTCTTTGGAAGGATTAGGATTTCTTCCTCTCTGAGGAGATGAAAAAGGGGATTTATAATACATTCTATAATAAACTTAAAAAGCCCATCTGAAATGAGTTTTTTTCTTTTCTTGAGTGTTCCTCCACTGGAGGTCTCCTTTTCTGGGACTCTCCTCCATGCAGCAATCAACTCTGCTCACACTTAATCTCCTCCAGAATCCCCCAGAATTTCTCTATCCTCTATGATTTAGAGTTGCTTCTCTTTTCCTTTAAACCCTAGGTGCCAGCCCATCCAAGCACAGAAGGCTCAATTTTTTTTTAGTAAAAGGAGTTTCAGAGAACATCATCTCCACAAATGATAACCATCTATCTCCTTACCTACCCTCTCCTGCTTGGTTTTTCTCCATGTTTTCCAAAACTGCCTATATTTATGTATTTGGCTATTTTTTTTGTGTGTCCCCATCAAAGCATAATTCTCAAAATGCTAAAACCACAATCCTCATTCATAAGTGAACATGCCAAAGTTTTATTTAACATGGTGACAAAGTTGGTTTGAAACAAAATATTAAAAACTTGGGGCTTTAGGGATGCCTGGGTGGCTCATTCGGTTAAGTGACTGACTTTGGCTCAGGTCATGATCTCACGGTCTGTGGGTTCAGGCCCCGCATTGGGCTCTGTGCTGACAGCTCGGAGCCTGGAGCCTGCTTCAGATTCTGTGTCTCCTTCTCTCTCTGACCCTTCCCCACACATGCTCGCTCTCTCTCTCTCTCTCTCTCTCAAATAAAAAAAAAATTTTTAAAAATTAAAAAAAAATAAACCTTGGGGTTTTTATTATAATGAGCTGATAGAAAAAAATCCTGAGTTACATACAGTTACATACAAAACTGGTTAACATAGCAAAGAGAAATAAAACCATATCCTTTTCAACATAGTTGACTTGTTATATCTGTAAAACTAATCAATTATGCAATAAAGTTACATAACCCTAGTTAGATGATCCTAAGGTAGTTTTATTTGCATCACAGTAAAAGATCATGTAACCATCTATCTTTTGCCTTATCCAATTTTGTGATATATTTTTAATGTCCACTTCCCACCTCCCGCTAAAAGTAAGCTACATGTACCCTGCCATATGAATCAAAAAAGGTGGTCTCTCCTACTAGCTGCTCCTACCAGGTAATAAAAATAACAATAGTTGTACAACAAGATAATAGGTTGCTTTATGAATGTTTCCATCATGATTAATATTCAAATAGGAAATATGAAGGCATTCATATTTCAACGGGTGTAGGTAGGATTCTAAATGCAGAGTGAGGCTGAAATAGATATTTTCTAAAGCCCCATCAGCACTAAGAGTTTTGACTGTGAAGATCTATCTAAAAATAGATATTGAGAAAATGGAAAGAATATCACATAGTTGCCTTGTCCTCAGCTTACAATCATGTTGAAGTATAATGGACCAAACAAAAAACAAAAAACAAAAAAACAAAAAGCAATAGGAAAAAACATAAGGTTGATGAGCTGCATTTAACTTTGTGTTAAACTTTCAATAGGAAGAGGAAGATAATGATGGCTGAAAAGGTAGGGAAGACTGCAGAAGTAGGAATTGAGTTGGTCTAGAGGAATTGTCTAGGTGATATGAGCTGAGTTGTATCCACCAAAATTCCTGTGTTGAAGTCCTAATCCCTAGTACCTCCAAATGTGACTGTATTTGGAAAGGGTTTTTTAAAGAGGAAATCAAGTTAAAATGAGGTCAGTAGGATAGGCCCTTATCTAACATGACTAGCATCCTTATAAAGGACACAAACACACAGAGGAAAGCCATGTGAAGACATAGAGAAAGGATGGCCTCTACAAGCCAAGGAGAGAGGTCTCAGAAGAAACCCACTGTGCCAACATCTCAATCTCTAACTTCTGGTCTTCACGATTGGGAGAAAATAAGTTTCTGTTGGTTAAACCACTTGGTCTAAGATACTTGGTTATGGCAGCCCTAGCAAACTAATACAGTAGGGTTAAAATGTGGAGGATCAAAAAGAAGAAACCCTTAGAATAAAAAGAATACAATGAAGATGTGAAAATGAAGATAGACACAGATGAGTAAAGTTCTGAAACAATGGTTTACATTAGTGAAAGGCACCTATAACTACCAGTGTGATAAGAAAGACTTTGTGTGTGTGTGTGTGTGTGTGTGTGTGTGTGTGTGTGTGTGTGTTGTGTCTTAAGAGAGACAAGTAAGCCTTTCAACTTTCACATCTCTATCCAAAATTTATTTCCCCAGAGATGTTTTACCCACCACTCTTTCCAGAACAGTGTCTTCCACCCCAAGGCATTCTCAAGCTCTTCACCCTGCTTGGTTTTCTTCATGGTACTCAAATCTGAAATTACAAAATTTATTTTTAACTTGTTTATTATTGCCTGCCTCCCACACTAGAAAGTGGTTCAATAAGATCTAGAACCTCATTTGATTCACTCCTCTCACCAGTACCCAGTTTGTAGCATTTAGTAGGCACTCCTTAAATAACTATACCTAATGAATGAATTTCTCTGAGAAATGTAATCAGAAGAGAACCTTCTTTGAGAGGCATGGGAAAGCCAAGAAGACAATTCTGGTAAATATCACAGGAGTAGGATTCTGCCTGACTTCCCCTTGCTTCAGGGGTGATATATCTGAGGCCTTGAGAAACTATAGCTCCTGTGGGAGGGACTACCCAGGAGCAGATGAAAGAGGCTTGACCACCACCACCACCACACACACACACACACACACACACACACACACACACACACACTTGCGTGTGTTGTGTTAGCCTCATGTGAAAGGGAAAGTTGGATTTAGGGCAAGGACTGAAGGTTTAAATACTTAAACATTCTTTTGCACAGCAAGCCAAAATCTCACGGGGATAAATACAAAGAGAAAATGCTGAGGGGCATTTAAAATAATATATATCACATTATTCTGTTATATACATCACAGGTCACATGAGGAAACTGAAATTCTCTGCAGCCCTTCCCAAATATAGGGAACCATTTAGAGCTATACAAAATGATTAGGATTGGCAACTCTGACACCAGAATGAATAACTGCCTTGGTTCAGCTGTTCTTTCTTTTCTTTTTTTTTTTTTTTTTTTTTTGCCCTTTTTTAACAAGTATATTTTAATGGCCATTATTGTTTTATTCATGTTAGGTTTATCATTACTGCAGTTAACCTCACATTTATCTTGGCTAGTATCTTTCTTTGAAACTCTTTGACATTTCAGTTGGTTTTGATTTGTCTTTTTGGTCACACTCCATTAATAATAACTTAAATTTGAATGGTGCTTTTCAGCTTACAAAAAAATTCCTACTATCATTTGTGCCCTCAAACAGCTCTGTGGGAGAGGCCAAGATTATAATTTATTTTTTATAGTTGCTGTTTTATAGGTAAGGAAACTGAGACCTAGTGAAGATAAGGCACTTACCCAAAGTCATAGACATGGGGAATGGTATAGCTACAACTCAACTCGGTCTTCTACAGGGCATGAAACCCATCACTAAGTTGGTCTGACTGGCAAAGATCCACTGTCTGCACACATTATATACGTTGATGTTCACGTATACTCGTGCACACGTGCACACACACGAACACACACGTACCAGTTATCAAGTATAAATCTAAGAAAACATCAACTAGAATTCACAACATTATTGTATCTTGCGTCCTCGGTTGGGGGGGGGTAAAAAAAGGGGGGGGGGCAAGAAAATCCATTACCACCATTTTTTTCCCAGTAGAAATTCCAAGGCTCCTTCCTCCCACCAGGTGTTTGTATAGTGTTACACAAATCTGATGTTCTTTTGAGTGATTTGGGGAGAACCACCACACCACTTTGACCACCAAAACTATCCTCAGGGACAAGAGGGAAATCAGTAAGGGTAAGTCAAGCGGTAAATTCTAACCAGGGCCCCTACATAAATATTCAAGTTAAAACTGAACACAGTTTATTTTAAAAAAGAGCCAGAGAAATGGCAGATGGCAGACCTAAGGAGGTGGTTTTCAGGAAAGGCCAAGACTACAAGAGGAAATAATTGTAGTAAAGTAGGATCCCACTGGGCCTTTGGTATCCAACTGGTCTTCTTCCAGGCATTTTGCTTCCTTCCAGTTTTCCAATGTTTCGTTAGATTGTCCTGGTTTAAAAATTATTAAGTATAATCCAACACATTCACTGAATTGATGGAAGGGTGAAGGGCCAAGTATGCTAGCTTATTATTAAAGACATCACCACAAGTTTAGGGTTTAGTAATTAAATTCATTCATCCCCAAAGATAGAATTCAGTCCCAGCTCATACATTACCAGGTATTACCATGTATTTCTGGTATAGATTAATACTTCCAGCTCTCTGGTGACTGCCTTAAACCCTGAATGTTAAGGACTCTAGAGAACAACTGAGTCTTATTTTTAACAAATAAAGAACTTGAAGAGATCTGTTCAGATACACAAAACTAAAATGAGAAATAAGGTCTTAAGCTCTGGTCTTCTGAGTGAACAAAGTAAGGAATGGTGGTTTGTATAGTACGTTGTAATTTGTGTCTTAAAGGAATATGTATTATATGTGCATATTCTTAGAATACCTCTGGAAACATATGAGGAAAATGGGAAAAGTTGTTGCTTCAAGGGGAAAGGATTAAAGATACTGGAGAACAGAAGAGGATGGGAAATTCACTTTTTTCTGCTGTCAATCCCTACTAAAAAAAAGTATAAGCTCTGTGGGGGCAGGGCCCATTGACCATATTATATTTATCTTTATAATCCCTAGCTGGGTCTAGCATTGTGTTTGATGAGTAGTCAATAAATTATCATTGAGTACTCACAACAGATGTTCTTTTCCCATCTAAGATAAAAATGGACCATAGGGGCACGTGGGTGGCTCAGTTAAGTGTCCCAACTCCTGATTTTGGCTCAGGTAATGATTTCACAGTGTGTTTGATCCCACATCAGGCTCTGAGCTGAGATTCTCTCTCCCTCTCTGCCACTCCCCTGTTCATGAGCGCGCTCTCTCTCTCAAAATAAACTTTTCAAAAAAATAAATAAAATGGACTACTGAGTATAAATCAATACCAATTTTGTGGCTCTTTCCAAATGGTTTATAATAATCCTTCTTAGAAAGACAGAAAATAACAGCATTCTATCTTCTCCCATTTACCAGCACATGTACTATGTAGAATACACTTGAATCAAATAGTTCTTGAGACTATTCTGATTTATGAAATGGAGAAAGTTTTAAAAATCATTTTACTGACAGATGTTTTGGGGAAAATATGGTTAGTATATTTAGAAAAATTATAAAGCAGTGAATTTTGTGGTAGAGATTCCATTAAATATTTTCTTAGGTGCTTTTTATTAACCAATTCTCCTGTAGCCTGTTCACACTCTTGGCATCCCTCTTGAATAGGATGTCGCAAAGTCAACACATATTTTCTAAGTGGAAAACTGTGATCCAGAATTAAGGCAGAAGCAAAGAAAACAAACTCACAGGAGATTGGAAATTAAATTATTTAGAGATAGTTTATTCAAAGTTCTTCAGAATATTCTGACATTAAAAATTGTGAGAACCTTGCCACTTCTTTCTCCAGCATAATGAGGACACTCCACTTAGGATTCACATTTTCAAGTCCTTTAATAACGTGTGGGGAGCACCTTATTATGTCCTGTCAGTACCAGGGAGAACAGACTTCAGTGTGTACCACAGTTGGCCTCTAGTGGGCTTTTGTGAGCACTGCAGTTCCCTGGGCTTCTGGGTCTTCAGCCCTGGGCATTTCCAGAGGTCTTTTTGAGTTGGTTTTTATAAACCTATAAGCCCCATTTGCATTTATTCTGTTAAATGCCAAATTGCAAAGGGTACTATTAAAGGGCTTGTACAGTTTATTCATGTGAGTAGTTACACAACCCTATTTTATGCAACTAATTTGCTTTGTAAACACCTTTCCTTCATAATAGTACAAGATAAACTTCAATGGACTCCCGGTCCAAATGAGCAGATTCTAAACTAATGACTTTACGGTATTTAAATATTACAATGGCATTTTGGGACTGTCATATTGTACTTTCTTTCCAATTCAGAAGACTTCTGTGGTTTGCATTGCTGTTGTCTGCTTGCTCTTCAACTTTTACATTTATTTGTGACCACACCAAAGCAGCTAAAGGGCAGATGAAAAATCTCAGTCCCTGGCATAAAGCCTATCAATTACTTACCATTTCCACTTAGAATGGAATTTTGGCACATACTAACAAAGCCTGACTGGCCACCAAGTTTGCCTCCTTTTGGACAACCTACTCAATCCATTAGGATTAAGTTTAGTGCAAATGTGATACTCAAAAGAATAATGATTTAAAGAAGAGGATAAACCTTTAGCTCTTCCTTGTGTAAACAAATTCTAAATTTAAGGATTAATATGGGACCTTCTTGTTCAGCCAAGGCTGAGGTCTGTTCTATCTTGTTGCTCCACCATGCTCAGTGCACGGATTTCACTTCTGGTCCCAGATATCTGCTCTGCTTCCAGGCAAATGTATCCACATTTCAGCCAGCAAGAAGGAGGAAGAGGAACAGGGCCACTCTCTTTCAGGGTCCTTCTTGGAACTTGTACCCATTACAACCACATCCATTTGTCACATGGCCACACTTGGCTGAAATGTCTTTATTCTGGGCTGTTTCGTTCCAGCTAAAAATCAAGGGTTCCAATACCATGGAAGAAGGCAGAATTGATATTTCCCATAGCTTATAATCCCACCAACTGCCTTCATTTGACAGTTCCTACTCTTTTCTGTTTTTTGCTTGTTTTCTCCTGAAAAGGCACCATCTTCTTCCTTTTCATGTATCTTCCACTGGTGATGTTCTGCTGATAAAGACTGTTTCCTTCTTCTCCCCCTTCTTTCTCTAAATAGACGTGTCTATTGGCCTGTAAGGCTTTCACCATGTTGGTGCATTCCTTCCTTCCACAGGTGATGGCTGTGCCACCTGGCCCTCTGCAGCTGCTGGGAGTGCTGCTTACCATTTCCCTGGGCTCCATCAGGCTCATTCAGGCTGGTGCTTACTATGGGATCAAGCCGCTGCCACCACAAATTCCTCCTCAGATCCCACCACAAATTCCACAATACCAGCCTCTGGGCCAGCAAGTACCTCACATGCCTTTGGGCAAAGATGGCCTTACCATGGGCAAGGAGCTGCCCCACATGCAGTATGGCAAAGAATATCCACATCTACCCCAATATATGAAGGAAATTCAGCCAGTGCCAAGAATGGGCAAGGAAGCAGCACCTAAGAAAGGCAAAGGTAACATCACATTCCTGTGCTATTATGAAATGGCAGCTTTCCAAAATCCTCAACTATGAGATCAGGGGAAAAGCTACATTTTATAAATTTTTATTCTTGAATGTATTACTGATATTCATTAAGTGTTCACTGTGTTCTAAACTCTATCCTCAAAAAGTTCAAGACCTAAAAATACAGACAAAATTAGTTTTCTGTTGTGCTTTAATAGCATTAAATGGCACAAAACATATTTAATAACAAATAATTTATTCTCTTACTCATTATCTGTTCAAATATTTGGCAACTATTTCATGAGCATCTATTTTTGTGTCAGACTCTGGGCCAGATGCTGGGGGGATTAAAGCAATGGGGGAAAAAAAGGTGATAAGTCAGTCTTCTGAATTGGGACACCAATGTTGTAAGGACCTACTGTGTTAAAAATATATATATTTGAAAGCATTTTGTGATCTAGGAGCTGGATAAATGTCACTGTTTTTAAGAGTGGTTGAATTAAGCTACTACACCTGTTAATAAACTGACAAAAGGAGACTATAAAAGGTAAGGACTGCATGACAGATGAACATTTTCCCCATTGCTTTCCAGCCATATTCATTAGTTATTCAGCACCTACAACATGCTTAGCACTGTGAGAGACACTTTCTTAAAACTTCAGTTGTTTTATCTGGATTCTCAAGAAACCTAGCATTTATAGGAAAGGAACTGCATCGGCATAGCAATTCCCTTTGAGAAAGTGGAGGCCATTCCTACTGGTCCCTGCAAAAGCAGGAAGCTCTACTTCTGGGGTACGACTGGATTTGGTGCTAAGAGGCCTAGAGGCCAGAAATGAGAGACCTGAAAATAATATAATATTGTACGTCAACTATACCTCAATGAAAAAAAAAAAAAAACCTCTCTGAAACTACTTTTCTTCATCTGTAAAGTTAAGATTTGTTGAGAAAAATCAGTGGCATAAGGTAAGTAAAATGCTAAGTAAATACTAAAACAACATAGAAACTTCTGACTTGCTACAGTTGGTCATTCAAGAAACTCTAGATAAGAAGAGTATGTTCAGGCACTGTGCTAGACATCAAGGATTCCTGATGAGTAAGACATGACCCTGTCCCAGAAGTTCTTGATATAGTAGCTACACACTGCTTAGAAATAATATGTCTTAATAGCACTAGAATATCTACTTAGCGTAAAAGAAGCATTCCCAATTTTCTTCTCTTTAGGAGGTGATAGCCCACTTAAGGGATTATCAGGATTGTTTTCCTTCCTTTCTTGAGTGGCCTGCCTGGCTTGTGGCACTTCCTGTTCTTATTCTGATGGGTACCAGATTGCAATTGGGGAATTTGCTAAGAATATAAGTTCTATGGTTCTATTTTGTTCCCTGACAGTAGCTCAGTGAAAAATATAATGGTCAGGATTAAGATATGGCTATTTGTTAAAATAAAACTTTGAGGCCATAAATTTCATTTCTTTGTGTTTCATTTCAGTAGCATAGAAGATCCAGAGTTGTATTGCCGTGAAAGGCACAGCATAATCATCCCAACAAACATGTGCTTTGTATTTTGATAACAATCTGAGAAAGCATAACATCTTTCATTATCTATTATCTAATGTTGTAGTGTGGCTATATTATCCTTGCTGCAGAGAGGCAAGCAGAGACAGTGAAGGCTTAAATGGCCCAGTCCAGATCTCATTTCAAGTCCAAGAAGAGCTTCCTGCCCCTAATCCCAGCTCAATTCCTTCTCCACACTGCTTGTCAGCCTGAAGTACCTTACTTCTCCTGTTTGAAACCTAATTTGCAAATGAGGAATAATTTATTAAAGAATTCATATTTGAGGCTCAGGAAATCCTATAGCACATTAAAGGAATTAAGCAAATGTATTTGGCTCTAGAGACAGACGTGGAAGATGTTATTAAACCACATACAAGATAAAATGCTTCTATTCTTCCCTGAATCCACAAGATAATTGCTTTCATTAAACACATCTACTGCTTTTCAGCACAAGAGGAAATATTATTTAGCCACAAAATATGTATTTAATATATAAGATACATTAAAATGTTATTTAGCCAAAAATATTATTTAATAGGAAATATTATTTAGCATAAAATATATATTTAAATATATATTAAATACATAAAAATATATACAATTATATATAAAAAGTATATAAATATAAATATATTAATATATATTTAATATATAAAATGTATTAAAAAATCAAGGACATGGAAAAAATACATTAGGTAGAATAAATAATAAAAAAAATAAAAACGCCAACACTTCAACACATACACACACCTAGAATACATGAGATGAAAATACATATAAATGTCAAGTGATTATCTCTTGAGTAGTGGGCTTATAGGCAACTTTGATTTTTCTTCATCCTTCTTTGAATTTTCCAAAATCTTCATAGCAAACACACCATCTCAAAACTTTGGAGTTTTGTACTTGGAAAAATGTTTCCTCATTACTTTTTAGCTTTTTTATATAACCAATGCTGATAAAAGCAGCTACAGATATCAGTTCTCAACAGTATTTCAAACATGACAAAACAGTTATCAGCCTGATTGTCCTTTAAGTACGGATAACACAGTCCCGGAAGATGAGCACATTATTCCTAGTCTCTCCTTTCAGTAAGTAATAGGCTAAGGTGTCAAAATTAAATAATGATCGTCATGACTTCCTTAAGTAAGGAATAATAAATATTAATTTTTCTTTCTCTTTTTTTTCCCCTCCTTGCCCCCACTCCCATTCCCTCTCCCCCAACAGAAATACCATTAGCAAGTTTACGAGGGGAGCAAGGTCCGCGTGGAGAGCCTGGCCCAAGAGGACCACCTGGGCCCCCTGGCTTACCAGGTCATGGGATACCTGGAACCAAAGGAAAGCCAGGGCCACAAGGATATCCAGGAATTGGAAAACCAGGTATGCCCGGAATGCCAGGAAAGCCAGGAGCCATGGGAATGCCCGGAGCAAAAGGTGAAATTGGACCCAAAGGGGAGATCGGGCCGATGGGGATCCCAGGACCACAAGGACCTCCAGGGCCCCATGGACTTCCTGGCATTGGAAAACCAGGTGGGCCAGGGTTACCAGGGCAACCAGGTGCAAAGGGTGAGCGAGGACCCAAAGGACCACCAGGACCTCCAGGCCTTCAGGGTCCTAAAGGAGAGAAGGGCTTCGGAATGCCAGGTCTGCCAGGCCTGAAGGGTCCTCCAGGGATGCATGGCCCTCCTGGCCCTGTTGGACTTCCAGGAGTCGGCAAACCAGGAGTTACAGGCTTCCCTGGGCCCCAGGGCCCCCTGGGAAAGCCAGGTCCTCCAGGCGAACCTGGTCCACAAGGCCCTATTGGAGTCCCAGGAGTTCAAGGGCCTCCTGGGATGCCTGGAGTTGGGAAACCAGGCCAGGATGGGATCCCTGGCCAGCCAGGATTTCCAGGCGGGAAAGGGGAACAAGGACTGCCAGGGCTGCCAGGACCCCCAGGCATTCCAGGGATTGGGAAACCTGGCTTCCCAGGACCCAAAGGTGACAAGGGCATAGGGGGTCTGCCTGGGGCTCTGGGACCAAGAGGGGAGAAAGGACCAGTAGGAGCCCCAGGAATGGGGGGTCCCCCAGGAGAGCCAGGCCTGCCTGGAATCCCAGGTCCTATGGGCCCTCCAGGTGCTATTGGTTTTCCCGGACCCAAAGGAGAAGGTGGGGTTGTAGGGCCACAGGGGCCACCAGGTCCCAAGGGTGAGCCAGGGCTTCAAGGCTTCCCAGGAAAGCCAGGTTTTCTTGGTGAAGTAGGGCCCCCTGGCATGAGGGGTTTGCCAGGTCCCATAGGGCCCAAGGGGGAAGCTGGGCTCAAAGGTTTACCGGGGCTCCCTGGTGCTCCCGGGCTGCCTGGACCAAAGGGAGAGCCAGGAATCCCAGGGGATCAGGGTTTACAGGGTCCTCCAGGCATCCCAGGGATTGCGGGCCCCAGTGGGCCCATTGGACCACCTGGAATGCCAGGCCCCAAAGGGGAACCAGGCATCCCAGGGCCCCCTGGGTTCCCTGGAGTAGGGAAGCCTGGAGTAGCAGGACTTCATGGCCCCCCAGGGAAGCCTGGTGCCCTTGGTCCTCAAGGGCAGCCGGGCCTTCCAGGGCCCCCAGGCCCTCCAGGACCCCCAGGTCCCCCAGCTGTGATGCCCCCTACACCACCACCCCATGGAGAGTATCTGCCAGACATGGGGCTGGGAATTGATGGAGTGAAACCCCCCCATGCCTATGGGGCTAAGAAAGGCAAGAATGGAGGGCCAGCCTACGAGATGCCTGCCTTTACAGCTGAGCTGACTGCACCCTTCCCACCTGTGGGGGCCCCGGTGAAGTTTGACAAACTGCTCTATAATGGCAGACAGAACTACAACCCACAGACGGGCATCTTCACCTGCGAGGTCCCTGGGGTCTACTACTTTGCATACCATGTTCACTGCAAGGGGGGCAACGTGTGGGTTGCTCTGTTCAAGAACAATGAGCCCATGATGTACACGTATGATGAGTACAAAAAGGGCTTTCTGGACCAGGCATCTGGAAGTGCGGTGCTGCTGCTCAGGCCCGGAGACCGAGTGTTCCTCCAGATGCCCTCAGAACAGGCCGCAGGACTGTATGCTGGGCAGTACGTCCATTCCTCCTTTTCAGGATATTTATTGTATCCCATGTAAAAAAGAAAAGAAAGAGAGATTTAATAGAAGAAAAGAAAATGATGCACCGAAAAATTCCAAATGAAAAATGTAATTGCTTCAAAACATTTATATAGTTGGAAAGTTATATTTCAGTGAAAATTTGAACCATCGTGTACAAATAAAAACTAAGATGCATGTTTAATGCTCTGCACAGCAGCCTATAATTGAAAATGATGGGATAGATTTATGTATCAAGTACTGACACTTGTGTTGTACCCACTGGAATCATATTAGCTGTTGTATTGTTATATGCTTCCATAACCTGCTTATTCAGATCATTCAGAATATTTCAGTATGAAAGATCATAGCTAATGAAAGTCATTTGCTCATACTGTTTAAAGATTTATCAATATGGCTTAAAGAAATGTCATTGATAACAATTACATACCGTATTTACTTGCATAATTTCCTCTGTATTTGTGCAGATATTTTGCCATGGAATGTGGGTGAGGGGTTCTGCTGTGTTACAGCCCCAGCGGGAGGGAATCAGGGGGGACCAGTAGGGTTTTAGTCCAAGGGATATTTCCCTCCTGTCAGAGGCTGTATCTTTTCTCAGTATGAGTCCTACTCAGAATTGTCTACCTTGTCTCTCTAAAAGAACAAGTGAACCAATCGACCACCGTGTAATTTACTCAGTGCCTCCTCTGTGCCTTGCACTGGATGAGACGTTTGAGGGACATGAGACGGTGCCACGAAAGAAGCTAAACAACCAGCTGGGAGACAGGGGCAGTATTTAATTCACTTCTTTCTCAAGGGTTCTTTTTGTTTTATTTTCTGTAATTTTTTTTTTCTTTTTTCTTCCCTCCATGTAATTTCCACTATGATCCAACCAACATAAGCACGTGGAAGTCATAAGAAAAAAATAATAACTTTCCAGTTTCGTGGAATGTTCATTATCATCAGTTTTCAATTGCTTACATGCCTATAAAAATCCCCCTTCCTTGCCTACCCATACAAATGACTACAATGAGGTTTCACCCATGAAGGAGCTTTAAGTGTTTCTCAGTAGCTGTTGAATTTTGAAGAAATTTCCCAGTGTTATATATATGCAAATTGGTATGTCTGAGGTTCCAAAATCAATTTCCAAAACCCAAGTCATTTTTTACTTGGGGAGGAAAAGAAGTTTCAGATTTCCATAGGAAAATAATTTTTTTGAAAAATTATTTCTCAAGTTTTAAACTAAAAAAAATGGATGTAGTATTTTCTAGTGTAGATACTAGGAGGAAAAGGAAAGTTGTAGGAAAAGAACTGTTTCTTTAGAAGCAACCTGTGGAACAGCTATCTGAAATGTCAAACGGCAAATAAGAGCCCATGCTTCTTTTTCACCTCATACTCAGCACAAGTCAAGGGTCAATGCAAGTTTAAAGAGAAAAATAAGTGTCTTTCCAGGTTTTCACTTAGGTACATATTAACTGCTTCAGGCATTCAAATCTGGTCTCAAAACACAGACAAAATATTTCAGTCAGCTATGAGTCTGCCGCTGACACTATAAGGAATTGGGGATATAATGTGGGGTTATAGTGGTGGACTCTTGTATCTCTTCCTCAAAATTAAAAGTGAGAAGTTGAGGGGAAAGGTACAGATGGAAAAATACACAAATAAATACGGTATAAACACACATGGAAATGTGTCTATGTCAAATCTGAATCATTTTAACCATCAAGAAAATCCTCCCCAACCTAATAGGTGTCTTTTCCCTTATATGGTAAACGAGCACCATTTCTTCTCAATTTCTTAAAAAGAGAAATGAGTTCATTACCAGAGGGTTTCTTATTCACTGCTAATTATATGACAAACTTTTCCCATCAAAAGATATCCAACCCAACTTTCATTTTCAAAGCAGACAGCGTTTCTATGGCCAAATACCCTTCAGGTTGGTCTTGAGGATGCTGGTTTTGGACTGATGACTATGGAGGCAATAAGGACCCACTGGGCTCCTTCAGCTAAACAGATGCATTGAAACGGCTTGGAAGCAAGTCAAATCAGCTGATCTGTAAATCCGTATTTATCTGTACATGTATGGGCTTTTTCTTTCCACCAAGTAAGAAAGTACCTCTTTAGGTAAAACCAAATTTCACATTTTAAAATACCTTCCAACTTATTTATTGGTTGTTACTCAATTGCATATATATATATTATATATATACATATATAATATATATATATATGAAATGTGTGTGAATGTGTATATCATCAGGCATATGCTTCTAACTTTTAGATAGGGGAGGAGCAAAATTTATGCCAAATACTGTGTATTCTACAATGGTGCTAATCTCAGAACTAAATGAATTACTCCATTTAATTTAAAAAAGAGTTTTAAATAATTATCTGTGTGTTTGTGTTTCCCTTTTAAGTGTTGCACATCCTGTTAACACATTAGTGTAAAAGCAGATGAAACAAACAACCACATGTTCGAAAATCTAGGGATAGAGCTATAATCCCTATTTAATTCAAATTCAACCAGAACTTTTCCATGTGAAATGAACAAAATTGGCATTGTTATTTAAACACAGAGTTTTAATGCAGTATGACATCCCACAGAGGAAAAGAATGTCTGTAGTGGGTGACTGTTCTCAAATATTTTGCAGAACACCATGAAAGGTGAATAGACTGGTAACTTTTTTGAGTTTCCATGATAGATTTGAGACTTGTCAATAGCAAATCAATTTTGTATTTAAATTTTTGTACTGATTTGAAAAAAAGACTTATTAAATATCTTTAAAAGTATGTTTCTCATCTTGTTCATATCACTCAGCTGACACTAAACCTCATAATTTTTTTTATCTCCCTATGTACTAATGAGCTGCTGAAACAGAGACCTAAATCATAGCTTAAACAAGACAATTATTTCTCTTTGACACAACAGGTCTGAGCATCAGCAGTCCAGTGCTCATGTGGTAGCTCCAGTCAGGGCCCCAGATTCTTTCTATCTTTCTGCTTTTCCACCCTAAAGTTGTTGCCCTCATCCCCAAGGTCCAGGACAGGTAACCATCACAGCCACATTCCAGGCAGTGGAAAGGTGAAAACATCAGGAACGGGAGAGCATGCTCCCTAATTGCTTACATTACTCCCTCCCACATCCTATTGCTCTGAATTTAGTCACATTGCCCAAAGCTGCCAAGAGAGTGTGGGAAATTGAATATTTATTCAGGGTAACCACATGCCCACCTGAAAATCAGGGATTCTCTTAACATGGAAGAAGGGAGAACAGATATTAGGGGACAATGAATGAGCTGCTGCATCTATCACCTCCATCATAAAAGGAAAAAAAAAAAACTGCCACAAACCTCTCTTCCCCCGCAAGAAACCAATCCTCAAATACTCTATTCTATTTTAGCCGGCCACACTAGAGCCAAATATTTTGAGGGGAGACAGTGGTGAGTAGAGCTACAGAGCAGAAGCAGACCTGTTTCAAGAATCTAAGTGTCTTAAGTATCACTGATGAAAGAATTCTGCTGTGATGATTTATTAAGCTCAGAATGATTGTAACTTACATCTATGATATTATGAAGAGATCATTTAAACCATTCCATAAACAAGTGTGTATCACCCGTCTATGGGCTGATTAACTCACTTGCTTAAACCATAAGTCTGGAAGCTCAAGACCACAGTTTCCATTCCCAATCAGCCCAATTAGTTCTATTTCATTCCACAGCTCTTCCATAACATGAACCAATCATCTTGTATGCACACACTATTGGTCACAAAGGTAAACAGAAGGGCAGATACAGGTGACACAGGCAGGGAGGAATAAATAGTTGGAATTCAGAATGCTGGACAAGCAAGGCGAATCCATCATCACAATGGGTCTGTAGCATCCCCTTGCCTTAAAACAAAACACAAAGCAGGCCTACTCTGCACTCGATACTACTAGTACTACGAGGCAATGTGAAGGATACAAAAACAACAGAAAACATGACCCTTCCCCTTAAAAAAAATTATCTTCTGTTTGGAGGAAATTAAGATGTTTGTTAAGCAAAAGATTAGTTTGCAGTTGATATACAAACAAATACAAACAGATGTGGTGTGGTGCTGAGAGGATGCACACTAGTTAGATTCAGGAAGAGAAAGACCATTCCATGCTGCTGCCTTGCTAGAAATGCTCTGACATGTCTCCTGCATAATTCCTCCTCACCCCTCAAAACACAGCTCAAGGATCACCTCCTCTTCTGTACTGCTCAAAGTCAGTCATCTTCTCCCCTGTGACCACCCTGCCTTGTATAGACTTCTGTCCCTTCACTTTCCCTACCTTGTAACTGACCTGTTACTGTCTCCCATATTTGACAGAGAGTAGCTTCTTGAAAGCAGGCACTATTTCATCTTTCATCCATAGCCCAACACAGAGTGCTGGTCCAGTACCAGGTCAGAAGGAAGAATGAAGAATGAATCTCTCAAGGCTGCTGTGGGAGGCAGTGATAAAGTCGGTATGAATTGCTCTAGGATTCCAAGATTCTACAGAAGGTTATATATTCCAAGATTATTTAGAAGTTTAATGTGGGATGAAACCTAATAACAGACAGTGTTTTGGAGATGATTTTTAAAGAAATCACTTTTAATGTGATGGACTTTGAATAGCATAGGGACATCCCAAGAGGAAAAGGTTCTATTCCTCTAATAGAGAGGAGGAAACTGGTATTTTTGTGAGTGAGCGAGTGACTCTGTGTGTGTGTGTGTGTGTGTGTGTGTGTGTGTGTGTGTGTGTGTTTGTGTTTTGGGGCAGGTGGTGAACAGGGCAATTTGGGATAATGGAAATAGCCTCACTAGATTGGAGGATCTACCCAAGCACTAGTAAAGGAAACTAATAACCAAAGAAGGATCAAATGATATCGGGCTTTACATATAGGAAAGAGGCATTTATACTTTATCAAATATGCAGTAAGAATACATTGTAGGTCCTTAAGTGGGAAAATGGTATGAAAATAAGTATTTTAGAAAAGTTACCTTGATGATTCTATGAAGAAGGTGAATTACAAGTAGTAAAACTAATGAGGAAATCAGAACCGCTTCAATCCAGAAATGGGATGGTAGGTTGGTGGTGAATAGTCCAAACAAGTCTCATGAGTAAAGGTCACATGTCAGGTCAGGTGTCAGGATTTAAGGAATACAAAACAATGGAGCTAGTTCAAGGGTGAGGAAATAAAACAAAGAAGAATTGAAAATTGAAGAAACAGTTGAAAGACTAAGGTGAACTTGGGGACAATCCTAGGATGGCCTTATGAAGGAAAAGGAAGCTTGTCCCAAAGGTGGTTTCTTCTCATCGATACACCTGGAAGACAGGGATGGTGCCCTATCATAGACAGACACAGGTTGTCCACTAGCAAAGCCCACTCCAGGCAGGGAAATGAGAAGACAACTCAGCTTATTTACAGGCTTGTGGGATTTCCCTGATAGTGGGATGAAAATGCATTTAGTAGGAAGATGAAAGGTAGATCCACGAGCCTGGAGAGAGACCTATGGTCTATTGTAATAAGGGAGAAAAAGGCCAACTTGAAATTAGTAGCACCGTTTGCAGATAAAAAAAAAACATTAAATTGCTTTAAAATATCTTTCTTTACTTATTGCAGGAATTTATTTAACAAATCCTTCATAATAGAGACAGCAAAGATAGATATCATCCCAATCCATATGTAATTACAATGAATTACATAAGTACACAGGGCCAAAAAAGAATGCAAATCAATCATTTTTTACTATATTTCAGAAAAGTTTTCTTCTTAATGGTTTGTGACTCTAAAAATACAAATGTTCATGTCATTCCCTATCATGAAGAAGAAAAATATCTATGGAGTAAGATTTAGGGTTATCCTTCTTTGAGCAAAGAGTTACACAAAATTTCTGATGGTTTCTTTCACTTTCAAAACCAGTATTTATATCAGGGTAAATTTTATCTTCAAATAAGTTATTTTTTATGATTTCAAATAGCTCTTAATGATTTTTATTATCAAAAAAAATTTTTTTGCTAATTCCTGGAGATAAATGTAATGGAATTTAAATCAAAAGTGGGGTATATCATTCCATTTTAACAAGGTATTCAGAAGTTTCTCATGTATGTTACTGAAACACAGGACCATCTAATCAAATCTTCCATTGAGGCATCCAGAACCTTTCCAGAGATTTTTTTTTCTTTGCTATCTTACTGCAAGTAAAAATAGATTTTTATTAGAATCAAAAGCAGTTCTAAATTAAAGTTTATGAAGTCTGGGGAGGCTTACATTTCACATGCCTTGAAAGACCTAAAAGTTAATTTTATAATGAGTATGGCCAAGTCACTTCTCATCTAACAAACTGGCAACATGTGCACATCTGCACTTTATTCATGGGATGAGAGATACAAGAGGGAAAGCTGATGGAATGCTTACTCTACTAGTCTCCAGTTGTCTACTAGTAATAATAGTTGCCTTTTGACATCAAAGATGAATCTGTCCTTGTCATTTGCTTTACCAAACCAGAGTCATCAATATAGAACATGTTAGGAAAGGTCTCTGGGGTCAGACTCAGAGAACAAATCTCAACTCTTCTATTTACTGGATGGTCATCTTGAGTCAATTATTTAACCTCTCTAAACTTTAGCTTTTGCACCTGTAAAATAGTAAGTAATAATAATAACTATCTTTTACAATAGTTGGAAGAACGGATGAAGTAGTAGGGTATGGTACAGAGAGGTAACAATTGTTATCATTGACTGAGTGCCAAACCATGTACCAAAAACCACTTTGTTTTTATGTATTAACTTAGTTACTCCTCATAGCTAAAGAAATTGTGCCATAGTAACTTGTCTAAGAGCTAATAAATGACAATGCCAGGATTTTAACCCAAGCATCTGGCTTCATAGTCCACATTCTGAGCTATTACACCATATTGCCTCAAGGCAGAAGATAAAACTTCTCAGCTATCTAAGTAACTACCATTGAAGGTTCAGAATAGTAGCTTGCCTCAGAAGAGAAAGAGAGATAACCAAGTTCTGAAGTTATTTCTTAGTTATTGGCATTACCAGAGACAGTAGAAATAGCCAACTACCAGAGGACTATATTGACAGATTCTGGTGAATCTTAGGAGATAAGAGTGCAGATATACATGGCTTTATTTTTTTATTTTTAATGTTTATTTATATATTTTGAGAGAGAGAGAGTGAGAGAGAGCACACATGCGAGCAGGAGAGCAGCAGAGAGAGAGAAGAGAAAATCCCAAGCAGGCTCCACGTTGTCAGCACAGAACTGGGCTTGGGGCTCCATCTCATGATTGTGAGATCATGACCTGAGCTGAAATCAAGAGTCAGATGCTTAGCCAACTGAGCCACCCAGGCGCCCCTATATGTGGCTTTAAAAATTAAACCGCTGATGGGAATGTAAAATTAGGCAACCACTATGAAAAACAGTATGGTGGATCCTCAAAAAATAAGTAAAACCACCATATAATTGAGCATTTCCACTTCTGGGTATATACCCGAAAGAATTAAAAGGATTCAACAGATATTTGTCCATTCATGTTCATAGCAACGTTATTCATAATACCTAAAAGGTGGAAGTTATCCAAATGTCCATTAATGGATGAATGGATAAACACAATGTGGTATACATGTGCAATGGAATATTATTCAGCATTATAAAAGAAAAAAGGAGGGGCGCCTGGGTGGCTCAGTCAGCTAAACATCTGACTCTTGCTTTAGGCTAGGTCATGACCTCATGGTTCATCAGTTCGAGCCCTGTGCAGGGCTTTGCACTGACAGTGCAGAGCCTGCTTGGGATTCTCTTTCTGCCATCCCCCACCCAGCCATGCTCTTTCTCTCTGTCTCTCAAAATTAATAAACTTAAAAAAAAAAAAAAAGAAAATAGGAACTGTGACATCTGCCACAACATGGATGAAACTAGAGGTCATTATGCTAAGAGAAATAAGCCAATCACAAAAGGACAAATATTGTATGATTCCACTTATATAAGGTACCTAGTCATATTTATAGACATAAAATAGAAGGATGGTTTCCAGGAACTGGAGGAAGGTGGGAATGGGGAGTTATTGCTTAATTGTTATAGAGATTCAATTTTGCAAGACAGAGTTCTGGTCATCAGTGGTGGTCATGGTTGCTTAACAATGTGTATGTATTTAATGCCACTAAACTGTACACTTTAAAAATGGTTAAGATGGTAAACATTATGTTATGTACATTTTACCACAATTTTAAAAATTAAAAAAAAAAAAAACTAGAAGGAAAACTACCTGTTAATAGGAATAGTCCATGATGTAGAAGATAACTGGAAATGACTCCAGCAGCTTCCCTTACCACTCAGTTCACCACAGTGTTCACTAAATGGGTAAGGAATCTAAGCAGCACCACTGTGGTGGTCCAGAAGCTACAAGTCCCACCCTCTGCCATGGCAGGTCTGTAGACCGCTATGGGGACTGCCACTCACTGCACCTTCTCTACTTCAATGAATGTTACCTTCCCAGGACCTTCAGACCTGACTGCCAGACAGTCCACCTTCACCCAGTGGCCCCAAAATGCAAACTAGAATTGAGTTTCCTTTCTTCTTCAAGCATAAACATGAAATCTGCATGCCAATTTTATGATTCCAAAGGTGAAATTAAAGGTAGGGTTTTTCATCCTATAATAAGGGGATCTTTATAGAGCCTATATATACTCAAGATATGAGAGAAACAAAAGTAAGTTTTGCTTCAGCCACCTGACTTCACCAGAAGAAAGGGAAAACTCACTGCCACCATAGGCAGATACCTCGCCTCAGTTAAAAGGAAGTGAGCATGGTTGAGCAAATTACAGGTCACCGAGGAACAAGAGCTCCCTCTCATGGCTGAAAGAGGAAACGCAGCTCCACTAGCAGATATTTTTCTACCACGAATTCAGTGGGTCAGGAATTTGTAGAGAACATAGTGGGGATGGTTTCTCTCTGCTCTGTGATGTCTAGGACTACAGCAGAGGGTGAATCAACAACCAGGGCCTAAAATCACCAAGAGGTACCTTCATTTACAGGTCTGGCTATTGATACTGGTTGTCAGCGGAGACCTCAGCTGCACTATAGACAGGAACCTCCATATGTTATTTTCATGTTGCTTATCTGTGTGGGCTACTTTGGGCTTTCTCAAAGCATGATATCTGGGTTCCAAGTGAACCAAGGTAGGAGTGTCACACTGTAAGGAAAGGTCACATTGTAAGGAAAGTACACAGGATGGGAAATATTAGTGGCTATCTCTAGAAAATACAATGTGCCATGTCTACCTGGTTGTCCAGTGTCTTGACTGTAGTAGATATGCTTTGGTGGACTTATATTGGGACACAAAGACCCACACATTTTTGCCCACTCCCTTAGGTCCCTCCACCTACCTCTTCCCAGCTCTCTCTGCTGCTGAACTTCAGATATTGTATATCAGGCCCTTGACCCACTCAACCACACCAATCACTATTGCTCAAGACTGTTCATCCTTGGCACCCAGGTGGCTCAGTCAGTTGAGCATCCAACTCTTGATCTCAGCTCAGGTCATGATTCCAGGGTCATGGGATCAAACCCTGCATTAGGCTCTGCGCTGAGCATGGAGCCTGCTTAAGATTCTCTCTCTCTCTCTCTCTCTCTCTCTCTCCCTCTATCCCCTCCCCATCTCATCCTCTCTCTCTCTAAAAATATAAAAAAAAAAATAAAGACTGTTTATCCTGATCTCAGACACCTTCTCTTTCTATTCAAAGGAAATGATTAAATGTACATCTTGAAGCTCTGTCCATTGTCCTTACCACTGTTCTTTATGGCCCCTCCCCAAGGAGGATGGTAGTACAGTAGCAGTGCATTTTCAGTTCTACCAACATGCCAAGCTTGAACCAGTCTTGAATATTTTCCTCTAACATCAGCTGGTCATAGGGAAAACCCCATGAGGCCATAGGTGTAAGCTGAGGAATACAACTGACATGGAGACCTGGGCCATTTGTTCATGTATTTATTGATGACTTCTGGGCCTGCTTAAATGTGATCTCATGTAAACCATTTCTATTGTTCAGTGAATTACTGATGTGTGCACCCGACTTTATCAAACCCAGGTCCTGAAGGGCAACTCTGTTCATAAAATTATTTATGTTCCATTGTCAAATGTTCAGTTTCTACTAGAGCTTCGTATCATGCCAGTAGTCACTTTTTGAATGGTCGAGCTATAGAAGGCATGGCCTTGGGGCGCCTGGGTGGCGCAGTCAGTTAAGTGTCCGACTTCAGCCAGGTCACAATCTTGCGGTCCGTGAGTTGGAGCCCCGCGTCGGGCTCTGGGCTGATGGCTCAGAGCCTGGAGCCTGCTTCCGATTCTGTGTCTCCCTCTCTCTCTGCCCCTCCCCCGTTCATGCTCTGTCTCTCTCTGTCCCAAAAATAAATAAACGTTGAAAAAAAAAATTTAAAAAAAAAAAAAAAAAAAAAAAAAAGGCATGGCCTTACTCTAGAACCTTAGGAGTCTGTGCTGTGATTCTCCTTTTAGGTCTAGCCAGATTCTACACAGCATCATTATCTTTCACCTAGCACTTTGGGATCAGCCACATCATTAGGAACTGAGTGGAAAAGCAGTTTGTATCACAGCTTGGAACTGCTGCTGAGCCCTCTCTTCTCAAAACTAGTAGCCTTCAGGGGTGCCTGGGTGGCTCAGTCAGTTAGGCAACAGACTTTGGCTCAGGTCATGATCAGGTCACAATCTCACGTTTGGTGAGTTCAAGCCCTGTGTTGGGCTCTGTGCTGACAGCTTGGAGCTTTGGAGCCTGCTTCAGATTCTGTGTCTCCCTCTCTCTCTACCCTTCCCCCACTCACACTCTGTCTCTCTCTCAAGAATAAATAAACATTAAAAAAAATGTTTAAAAAAACTGGTAGTCTTTTGAGTCAGTTGACTTAACTGGCATCCAATAAATGCCTTTTGAGGTCACTTGATAAATGGGTTAGAGCAGTGTTTATAAGTGGCTACCTATAAAATCCAGAAGTGCATCAAATACCATTTCTATTCTTAGTGGTAGGAGATGAAAGATGCAAGAACTTTTCCTTTATCTTGAAGGAGATATCCAGGCATGGATCCAGATATCCAGATATCCATATATCATCCCTCAGGTACCCACACTCCTAAAAATGTGATTGATCAATGTTGCAGGCTCTTAAACATCTGTAACTTATCTCAGCCTTGGGCATACATGTATTTTACTAGGGCACTTAGAATACTTGCCATTTCCTGCTCCCTAGATCCAACTAATATGATATCATCAATACAATGGATCAATGTGATACTCTGAGGAAAAATAAAGTCCTTTTGAATTATATTATGACAAAGAGCAAGAGAGCTGACCAACCTTGGGAGTGTATATAGGAAAGCATTCACAGTTTTGAGTAAATATGAACTCAATCTTCCCAAGTGAATGCAAATTGCTTTTGATTTTCTTTCCTGCTGAGGATTTTTTTTAATTTTTTAACATTTATTTATTTTTGAGAGAGAGAGAAAGAGAGAGAGAGAGAGAGCAAGCATGAGTGGGGGAGGGGCAGAGAGTGAGGAAGACACAGAATCAAAGCAGGCTCCAGACTCTGAGCTAAATCACATAGCAAGTGCTAGAGGCTATGTTGATAGATTCAATCAAAGATAACAACACCTGGTATCCACTCTATGATTACATATACCGTTTAATTTTGATAGCCCATCATTTCTCATGGTCCATCTGGCTTAGAATCACCAACCCCCTGCAGCCTTTAAGTCTTTTAGGCGGACATTAATCTCTGCATTTCCACTGGTGTGAGATAGGGTTTCCAATTTACTATCTTTGCTCAGGAGTCGGGTGGAGGGAGGCAGTTTCAGGGACTTCCACTTGGTTTTTCCTACTCTAATGGTTCTTAATTCATAGATCTGAGAATCAGTATGATGGTTCTACCAGTTGCTAAATATATCCATTTCACTTACGCACTCAGCAACTGGAGAGATGACCATAAGTTAATTGGAGTCACCATGGCACAGATTTGGGCCAGGATTTTATCACTTTGCAACTATATGCCTACTCTAATGGGAGGTTATAGGATTTCCTGCATCAATGCAGTTCACCCTGTATTCAACAGCCCTTTAAAGAGCTGGGTATTGGGGCGCCTGGGTGGCTCAGTCGGTTAAGCATCCAACTTTGGCTCAGGTCATGATCTCGCGGTCTGTGAGTTCGAGCCCTGTGCTGGGCCCTGTGCTGACAGCTCAGAGCCTGGAGCCTGTTTCAGATTCTGTGTCTCCCTCTCTCTCTGACCCTCCCCTGTTCATGCGGTCTCTCCCTGTCTCAAAAATAAATAAACGTTAAGAAAAAATTTATAAAAAAAAATAAAGAGCTGGGTATTTTCCATTTTTTCAATGTACCATTACTCTGAAGAAAGGCCACAGGTTACCTTGGAAAACGTATGAGTACGCAGTGCATACACTGGTGGCATTGCAGAGAACTTCTTCAGAAGGACTCATATTTCCTTTAATCAATGGGCTCTGGATTTGAGAACCGGCTCATATCTGGAAACAGGTCCAGAGACCGTGTTTTTCCATTTTGGCAGTTGACATCTGCCTTGTGCTCACCAGTTCTTTTTTTTTTTTTTTTTTTCAACGTTTATTTATTTTTGGGACAGAGAGAGACAGAGCATGAACGGGGGAGGGGCAGAGAGAGAGGGAGACACAGAATCGGAAACAGGCTCCAGGCTCTGAGCCATCAGCCCAGAGCCTGACGCGGGGCTCGAACTCACGGACCGCGAGATCGTGACCTGGCTGAAGTTGGACGCTTAACCGACTGCGCCACCCAGGCGCCCCTACACCAGTTCTTAATTGTGTTGTTTCTGTTGTTGTTACATAGGTCAATCAAGACCCTCATTAACTTCTGATCTATCTTGCCCTTAGGAATATCCATGGTCTATAGAATATCATAGATCCCCTACATTTTAAGGATCCCTGACTGATAATTACATTTGCTTTTGATGGTTAAGTGCTGCCAACTACCTTTGCTGTTCTGAAACTCTATCACTCACTCACTGACTTTATGGCATCTCCTACTGTCATCTCTGGCCTACACAGGACAGTTACCATTGAGCCCGTCAACTACGTCAATACCTACTCACTACTGCAATCTTACTGCTTTAATGAAAGGATGTCCTCTAGGCTCTCTCAGGGAACAGTCAGCTGGTAGGTTCTCTGGTCATACAAAATAAAACCATTCTAAGAAGCCCACTACTCTGAGCCTCCTGACCCTATCCTTAATAATCTGCCAAAGTAATTCTGACATCTCCTTTACTATAGATTACCAGTGTGTCTAAGCTTCATGCTGCCATTCTTAAAGGGTGTTAGGACTTACTGAGACATTAAATCATTAGTCACTGCAGAGTGTCCCTATATCAATAACCTCTCTTCTACCCAGCTTTACACACTGCTAGTCTAGTACTCTCAAGATCCATTAGCTTATGAAATTCTTGGTTCCTATTGACACATATATTAATCTGTAGCTTTTCTTGTGAATAAGTAGAGACTACACTTTTTACTGTCTGTGCTAAAATCTAATTGTAGTTATTGGTGAAGAAGCAATGAGGGGAGGTGAGGGCTCAAACATGACCTTGTGAGGCAACTAAGATGAGACCTTAAATGATCTCTAGGTAATGGAAGGCCACTTTCTTCCAGCAAGGGGGAAAAGACCCTTCTCTGAATTCCCAGAAGGCTCAGAAATTCAGAGGCTCAGAGATCTCAAGCACATCTGCCCAAATGTCCCCATCTCAATCTCAGAGTCTCTCTCCTTCCTTTTTTGGGACTTGACATTAGCACAGGAAACATGTCAACCTGAGCATTCAATCTCTTTATAATTCTGCCACCTTTGAATCAAATTTTTGGCTGAATGGTAAGTACAGTATGGCCTCTAATTACAGGAAGAAGAATTTCTGGCTTTCTTAACATGTTCAGAGTTGATAAGAACCTATCATTCTCTTTCCCCAAAGCTGTTAGAGCAGTTAACAACACCCAGCCAACTCCACAATCTTTATAATTACAATTGCCCCATACCTTTTAAGTGCTGAAGTTATTACACACGACACAAGTTTTCCCTTCAATCTGTACCTCATCCTAATCTGCCACAGGTAAAGTGACTGTGTCTTAGTAGATATGATGCTACAGTACACCAGAGGTTTTTACCACTCTTTTTCACCACTACCAATCACATCTTTGCTGCCATCTAATCAGTGTAGTAAACAGATACCAAAATTTTGTCTTGAGGGTCTGCTTTCTAGGGTATTTCTAATTCTAACTATCTTAGTTTAGGTTGTTTCCAAAGCAGACCCTATGACAGACTTGGGTGCAGCTAGATTATGTGGGAGATGATCTCAGGAAGCACAAGTAAGAGAGTTGGGAAAAGAGACAGGAAATACAGAAAAGGTGATAAAGTGTCCATCTTGGGACACTTTAAGAAGCTGTGTAAAGTGCATCTCAGAATTGTCCCACCGAAGGACAGAGAACCTGGAGCAATTATCTACTAGTGCCTGTTTCCCTTTAGTTGCCCTTGGGAGCCTTAACTTCTTTAAATCTTGGGCTCAGCAAGCTCCCATGGTGCCAGAGAAGCAGACAGTAGGGATGCTCAGGGGGAGAAGCTGTCAGCATGATGGAAATGGTCTACCATAATTGCAAGGAAGCTTAGACATGGGCCAAGGAAAAATGGAGCAGGGTATTCACAGTATTGCTTCAAAATAATAGTGAATAATGAAAAAAGAGTGGGGTTTGAATAAAAGGACAATGTCTCTGCCCCCCATTCTTGGTACTAACTTCTAAAACCCTAGGAATTTCCTAAGTGATAAGGGCATGAGGAGCATCTTTTGTTCTAAGATTTGGTTTTTGACCTGGGCTCCTGACACACAGAACTTCTAAATTCCTTAGAATTTCCTGCATGATAGGAGAGTCTTTTTTTCTAATAAAATGTCACTTGATGGGCTCCTGGAGTGGGGCTGGTTACCAGAAAGATCAAGTCATAATTCGAAGCTTGTAACTTTCAGCCCCACTCCCCACTCTTCCAGGAAGGGGAAAGGAGCTGGAAATTAAGTTAATGAGTCATGCCTATGTAATAAAGTCTCTGTAAATATCCCAAAAGTATGGCATTCAGAGAGATTCCGGGTTGGCGAACACATTCACACATGTGGAGGGTGGCATATCCCAACTCCTGCACTTGAGACCATTCTGGACCTTATGCATATTTTCATCTTCCTGTTTATCTGTATCCTTTATAGAATAAACTGATAACCATGAGTATTTCTCAGTTCTGTGAGCTGTTTTAGCAAATGATCAAACCCAACAAGGAGGTCATGGGAACCTCTGATTATAGCCAGTATGTCAGAAGCACAGATGACAATCTGACAATACGAGGTGGAAGGTGGGCTGTCTTACAAGACTGAGCTCTTAATCTCTGGGGTCTGTGCTAACTCTGGTTAGTGTCAGAACTGAATTGCATTATAGGATACCTCACTGGTGTGGTGTCAGAGAATTGTTTGATATGTGGAAAACCCACACACCTTGTATCAGATGCCCAGTGAGTGTGATATTAGTGTAAGAGTAAAGGAAAAATACAAGAGTGTTTTTCCCGGAATATATACAATCTATTCTGAATGTACTGGGTTTAGCACTGCATATTGTTATAACTGAAGAGACAGTTAGTGAACTAGCAATTTTACCCGGAAGGTAAAAACAAAGAGATAACAGTATGGAAAATATCAAAAGGCTAATGAACACACTGTGGCATCAGAATAGAGATAGAAATGACCAGTAGAGCAGAACATGAGGTCCTAAAAGTATCCCACAAACACACGGTCACTTGGGTCTATGACAGAGCTAGACTGCAGGTTATGGAAGAAAGGAAAGACAGTTTAAATGAATGGTGCTAGGACTACTGCTTTTTCAGGAGAAAAAGTGAAATTGGATTCAACCCTAATACCATCTACACAAATCAAATCCAAATACCATGGTAAAGAATAAATTTCAAGGGAACCCCTGGTTTCACACAGATGTCAAAGATGGTGTGTGGTGGGGAAGAGAGAGGGTGTGTCAGTGGTTATTTATTGTGGACAAAATCACTGTAAAGGGTCACTTGATAAGAAAAACACACTAGCAGAAAGATATCATGGCAACCTACCTGATTCATTTCTCCCCTATCATTTTTGCCATTAAAATGTCACTTAATGCCAGAGATCTGTCATTCCCCAAACTGGCAGCACATCAGATCTCCAGAGCATCCTTAAACTGAATTCTCAGGTCCCAACTAGGACTTATTCAATCAGAACCTCTGGGAGGCAGTACCCAGGAGTTTGAATTTTTAATAAATCTTTCCAGGAAATTCCACCATAGAGCCAGAATTGGGAACCACTGTCCCAGATCATTATTAGATCTCAGAAATCATTGAGAAAAAAGAAGCTACAAGACAGGAATGCCATTGGGGCGCCTGGGTGGCTCAGTTGGTTAAGCATCCAACTCTTGATCTCTGCTCAGGTCATCATGATCTCATGGTCTGTGACTTTAAGTCCCAAGTCGGACTCTGAGTGGTAGTGCGGAGCCTGCTCAGGATTTTCTCTCCCTTTCTCTCTAACCCTCCCCCACTCATGCTCTTGCACGCTTTCTCTCAAAATAAAAAATAAAATTACAAAAAATAAAAAACAAGACAGGAATGCCATCAAATCTGGTTGCAATCAAGTGGCCCTGCTCCCATCATATTGTATCTCTCCATTGGCTCTGGATCTCCAACTGTTTCTCTCTGTAAGAACCTGATTCCTATAATTATCCCCTCTCTTTCTTGACTCTTAGTAGCACACGTTTGTTTGGGGACCACTCTTCTTCCTTGCTTCCATGACATCACATCTGCCTGGTTCTTCTCTTCCCTCTCTAGCCATTCCCCCCTGGGCTCTTAGGTTTCCTCTATCTGATGTCAGAATAGTGGATGCTCAGTATCTTAGTCATTTCAGGCTGCCATACGCTTTACCATTGACTGGCTAGCTTTCTCACAATTCAGGAGGCTGGAAGTCCCAAGTTCATGGTGCTGGCATGGTCAGGTTCTTGGTGAGGGCCCTCTTCCTGATTTAGAGAGGGCCATTTTCTTGCTGTCCACACATGCTAGAAAAGAACTAGCTAGCTCCCTGGCCTCTTATAAGGGCACTAAATCCACTCACGAGGGCTCCACCCTCATCATCTAACTACCTCCTAAAGGCTCCATCTCCAAATACCATCACACTAGCATTAGGATTTCAACATGAATTTGGGGGTGGGGTAGGAGGTGGGATATAGTCAGTACACTGCACCCAGGAACCCTTTCCTCTTCTCCGCATTGTCTAAGTGATTTCATCCCATCTCACTTCTCTTCCATTATACATCTACCATCATATTGCAAGCAACTGCTCTCTTACTTGGGTAACTGCCAACCTGGTCTTCTTGCTTCTACTGTTCCTGCACACTAGGCAGCTTTGAAAATTCGAGCACATCTCCCAGCCTAAAAGTCCCCCATGGCCTCCTCATTGAAATCCTTACCATGGCTAAGAAGCCTTTCCAGGTCTGGCCCTGCCTCCCTTTCCATCCTCCTGTCTTGCCATCTTCCTCCACTAACCTTTCCACCCAGGTCACAAGTGCAGCTTATTTCCCTTACAGTACTTCTATCATTTGAAATTTTCTATTGATTTGTTTCTTGTCTGTTTCCACGTCCTCTAAGAGCAAATTCATCATTTCACCCCTAAAATGTTCCCTCATTTTTGTTGTGCTAGTTTCATCAAAGACGATATCATACTTTCATTTTTTAGGACTTGAAATGATTTCTTGGTTCTCTTTTCCTCACCATTTTATTTCCAAACCATAGTAACAAACTGATGGTAATGATCTTCAATTCAGTTCTTCCTTTTTTCTATACTGTTTTTTCCCTATTCCAGTGGACGCGGGTCATTTTTGTTATGAAAGCCATAGGCAGATGGGAAACCACCTAGTGGATGGGTGACTAGAGCAAGTTACTTAATTCCTTGTGCCTTAGTTTCACCATCTATAAAATAGAGAGAATAACAATACAAACATGGAGCAGATGCTTTTTGTGCCCCTCAGCCCACTTTGAAATCAGCCCAGCAATGGGAGAAAGTTCTGGGAAGTTGCTAGCATTCCACCTCAAGCATGATGAGTTACGTAATTCTGCTCTTCTGCCTCAGGGCTTTCTCCAGTGGCAGCATAGCCTGGGAAGTATCTGGAAATTCAAATTCCTGGTGACAACCCTTAACCAATGGTGGATGGCAGTCAGTGGATAAATGCCCTAGACTTCACCTTCCTGAAGATAATTCTGAGGCAGAGTCTACATTGTTTCTCAGAGGATTCTCAAGAGGATAAAAAACCAGTTATATAACCAGTTTAATATTCATCCTTCCTTCCTTATCTCCTTCTCCCTGCCTTTATTCCTGCCCCCTCCCTCCCCCCTCACCCGATCACATCCCAAATAAACTACTTATATCCATGCCTGTTTTTAGGAGACCCTAAAGTAAAGTAGTAAATCTATCAGTTAGGGTCCAGGCAGGGAAAAAACAAAGAAACAAACAAAGAAACAAGCAAAAACAAACCCTTTAAGTTGTACAATTTAAAAAAATTTAGTAAAAGTATTTGTGAAGATGAGGTAGGGTTAGGTAAACAACAGATGGCATAGAACCCAAGAACTAGTAAGAGTGGGAACTTGTTACTACCCCTAAGTCTGAGGGAGCCTTGGCCTCCAGTGGAAGGATAAGTGCCAGGACGAATATGAGGCAAGCAGGTACCTCCAGAAGAACGTTTAGGAGGCACTTGCTCTCACATTTATTCAAGTGCCAGCCTGTGAGTGAGTGCCCCTTTACATTTTGCATATTAGGCCTCTGCTTGCGGCACCCTAGTCCCAGCCTTGAAAAGAGGACAACATAGGGTGTCATTTTTCTCTCATCCTTTGATTTCTTCCTGATGCCTCCAACTTGCTGAACCTAAATCTGAAATCAGAGCTTAGGGGAGATTTACATCAGCCTTCTAGGGAATGGAAATGTAGAGAATGGTAAATGGAAAATATCCAGTCCAGCATAGTATCTCATGGAGTTAAGATGATTAGATGATTAAGATATAAAGTACTTAGAAAAGTACCTGAAACATGCTGTTGTTGCTGTTATTATCATCCATATGATGCAAAAGTTTAAATACATTATGAGGGGTTCATGGACTCTCTAAAGTACATGTATAGACTGGGTTTAAGAACAAAGAACCTCAGCCTTCAACTAAGCTCTTTTCATCATATGGTAGGCCTTCACAAGCCAGCCTTTAAACTTTTTTCTTCCCTTCTAACTCAGTCTTTCCCAGCCTTTTTACATCATGGCACCCACAGAAAGTGGCAATATTTTAAAAAAGAAGAAGAAAAGAAAAGAAAACGGCTATATTCAACACTGGAATGAAGAGATGAGCTACCCTCAACCTGAAGCAAATGGATCAGAAAGCTGACTTGGGAAACAAACTTATCAGGTTGTTTGGTAAATAAAACAGAGTAAAGGAAGTTCAAATTCAGTGAGGCAGTCTGTAGATTTTGAGTATCTATTAATGCCAGGTACTGTAGTGGTCCTAGGGCCACAGTGGTGAATAGGAGAGATGAAATTCTAATCCAGGGAGGTGATAGGGGAGTGGGTGTGTGGTAAGAGGTAACTAAGGCATTTAAGAGGAGTGAGATAATGATTCCACTCCTTTTGTGTGGAAGCAAGACTGAGGAAAGAGAAAAGGCAGGGGAATTGATTACAAGACTATTACAGTGGCTCAGACCAAGGTTGAGTGGTGGAAGTGATGAGAAGGTTAGTTAAAGGGTTAGATTTGGGATATATTTTGAAGATTGATCCCAACAAACTTACCAATGAATCAGATGACAAAGCAACCAAGAGGGCGATGCTGCCACTTATTGAAGTGGAAAAGGTTAGGTGAAAGGGATTGGAATCCAGGGCACAAGAGGAAGACTGATCGTGGGAAAAGATCAGGGACAGTGGGAAAGTGAACTCACATGGGAAAGGCAGCAGAACTGTCTGGAAGCTGTGAGTGTCGTTTGAGATTTGGGGTCGTGAATTGGAATTCTTAGTGAGTTCTTAAAAGCACCTAATTTAACTCTACTGAAAATACCTATTTTGTATAAGTGGATTTTTCCCTTATCTTTTACCTGTGCCAATAACTTACATTTACTTTTGTTCTTCTTAATCCTATCTCCTGGCCACTCCACATTCTAAATTTTGTGTTTACCAGTTCCTTAAAATCACATATGTATTTTTTGGTCTCAACAGTTTTTGGTTTTCCCTGTATTTGAATGGCAAAATGGCATCTGAAACTTGGCATTTAACTCAGCATTATATTTCCAAAAATATATCCATATAGTTATGTGTGTTAATTCATTTCCTATGCTTAACTGAATGATGATGCTATAATATAGCTATCCATTTTCCTATAGAAACACATTTGGGTTGTTTCTGCTTTTTTGCTATTACTAACAGTGCTGCTGTGAATATTCTATAGCGTTCAAAAGTTTCCCAAGTATATCTATTTAGGAGTGGAAACTGCTGGACCATCAGGTATGTAGGTTTACCTTTACAGGGTTGTGCCTAATTGCTTTTCCAAGTGGTTATTACCAATTCACACTCACAACAGTCAGGTCTAAGAATTCCCACTGATGCACATACTCTCTAGAATTTGGTAATGTCTGATTTTTAAAAGAAATTTTAATGTTTATTTTGGAGAGAGAGAGAGGGACAGAGCATGAATGGGGGAGGGGCAGAGACAGAGGGAGACACAGAATGGGAAGCAGGCTCCAGGCTCTGAGCTGTCAGCACAGAGCCAGAGGCAGAGCTCCAACCGAGGAACCCCCAGATCATGAACTGAGCTGAAGTCAGGTGCTTAACCCACTGAGTCACCCAGGAGCCCCAGTGTCTGACTTTTTAATTTTGTCAATTTCTGCATAAAAAAAAAGTATCCTATTGTGGTCTCTTTTTTATTTCCCAGTGTCATTTCATAAGTTTATTGGTCACCACACTTCCTCTTCCACACTAGTATTTCTTATTTAACTTTCCTTTTCAATAACCCATCAATCATCGAAATCTTCTGCCATCTACATTTTCTCATGAAAGGCACATTACTTTTGATGATTACAGATTATTTTATATTCCCCACATTTATACCTAATATCTTCCCTTTCAGGGCATTTAAGGCATACTTAAGGCATACTGTAAAGTCTAATCAGTAACGCATTTATAAGCCACCTATTAGGTGGATTTGGGGTAATTTTTTCACATATGGCTAATCCCATCCTCATGATTAAGATCCTCTGTCCTTGTCATTTCCAAGGATCTATCCAATCATTCCTTTAGATCTTTATTCTTACAAATTCTATCTCCTGTACTCTTGTTGGTGACATCTGGAAGGGGGCTCATAGCCTACTCATCTTTAAACCACTTATTCCAAGCCCTGTGCGTGTATTTCACACAATTTCGAATGATTTTTGTGTACGCAGACCATTCTGAAAAAATATTGTCCACACTTACTTTACAGGAGGCCTCAGCACTCAGCAGCTATTTCCTGCCCATCTCTGCCAGTTCACATCCAAGGTGAGTTAAGAAGTACTAGTCTCTTACCTGTAGTTAAACAGTAACGGACTCCCTTCTTTTGTTTCACAAAACGCGGTAACAAACTTAATGGAATAGGGCGTAAGGGAGACGGACGACTCAACTCTCCGGACCATTTGTGTCTTCTCGTGGGTGAGCCCTTCCGGACCAGTCAATATTTTCTTAACTCATATAGTAAAAAAAGAGCAGTACACCAATCTGCAGCAAAGGCCCAACATTCATGGTCATGAATGCTTGTGCACGTTTCCTAAGAGCAAACTATACAAACACAGGCGCCCAAACACAGGCACACAAACGAAAACACACCCACGTGCTGAATTTTTTTCCCGCTGCACAAGTTCTTTGAAACGGAACAGGGAAAAATTGTCTTAGCATCCGGTTTCACACTTTCGTCAATAGCTTTTCAAGAGGGGGGGAAAAAAAAAGAAAGAAAAAAAACTAAGAAAGTTTTTTTTTTAAGTTATTTAAAAAGATAATAATCTTTTTTTGGAGTTATGTGCTTTCTTGTCTTTATGCTTTTCTGAGGGTGAGTTACCAGACAGATCTTGCCCATCAGTACTTGTGTGGAAACTGCGACAAGATGGGCGGGGAGGCCTGCCCTGGGGAGGCGGGGCGGTGTGTGACGTCATCGCCACGGGGCGGAGGCGACGGTGTCTGAAGAGACTCGGCGCGTGGTGCCAACGCTGGCCTCCCGGCTTGGAAGCTGCTAGAAGACCAGACGCTGTCCGCTTTCCCTTGGTGGTCCACCCACACCTAGTCCCGCCTGGAGATGGCAGACGATCTTGGAGACGAGTGGTGGGAGAACCAGCCTGCAGGAGCAGCCAGCAGCCCAGGTACCCGCTCTGCCCACCCTGCTGCGGGGCCTCCTCTGAGCTCCCTCCGCCCCACCCCAAGTGTTTCTATAAGCCTGTGCCCCTGTCCGCCTCTGGCGGTCAAAGCGTTTGTCCCCGCGGTGAGGTGCCTACCTGTGGGAGTGCAGGAGCACCGCAGAGGAAGTGGTGCGAGAGCTTTATTACAACGTGAAACCGTGTGACATTAACTCAGTTCTGCCCGCCAGTCAGGAAGGACCCTTTTCCCAAGCTCTTCCTTTTACATATTTAACACATAAGAGATTTTTCGTGAATACAGGGAGTTTGGGCGTATTGGTTAAGGGTAACTCCTAGATTCAGACTGCTTCTGTTCAAATCGCAACTCTAGCTCTCTTAGACTGTTTTGTCTCCTTTTCCTCATCTGTACGTGAAGGATAATAATGCTAATTGCAAAGATTGTTGTGAAGATTAAATAAAAATAATACAAATGGTGCACTTTAGTGCAGTACTTGGCACCTAATATGTGCGAGGTAAATATATACTGTGTTTTTTCTTGCTATCATCATCATGTTATTTGGACTGTTAGACCCTGAAGGAGGTTTAGATAGAGATCATCCTGTGAACTCAACCATTTTATAGAAGAGGAACATGAGACCTAAAGATGTCAGGTTACTGACTTTGAACTTTTCAGATTCCATAAGGGTTAATATACAGTTACCTTTTTTAATCATTCTCCAAAGTCTGCCTCTCTTCTCTATTAGATTCTAAGATTTTTTAGGACAAAACCAAAATCTGATTCATGTGTACAGTCCACTGGGCAGTGTACATGATTGACACTTGATCCATATATGCTGCAAATATTAATTTTGAAATTATGTGTTGTGAAATATCCATTAAAAAATGCAAAGTTCTACAGCATTGTTTCCAGAAGGGCATCCCTCAGGTACAGACTGAGCAGATGTCATTCTTAAAAAGGTAGCCAGTGTAATACTTCATTAAACTTTCTCTTTTGCAACTTGTTTCTAGGAAATATCGTTCTGTGCTTAAAGGTACAAACACTCTTCTTTGCAGGCTGTAGTGTTCCATATTTACTTTAATAACCCTTCCCCCCACCCCCTCAACTGAGGTGTTTAAAGCTATATTTTATGGTGTGATTTAAGTATAGAAGTCTGTTAAGAAATTGAATTCCTTTTGAGTGGTGAAGGGGATCCTATTTCTTGGTTCTAGCCTTGCCTCTTGCCCCTTACCAGCTGTATGTCTCTCAAGTTAGTCACCCTTTAGAAGGAAAGAAATTAATGTGTATTGAGTGTCTATTATGTGCCAGATATTTTCATAAATACAAATTAATTTAATGTTCATAATATGCTTAAAAGATAAGTGTTACTTTCAATTTTATGGATAAGAATCTAAGAAAAGTTCAGTAATGTTCTTGGAAACATACAGCAAGGAAGAGGTCTGGGATGAAGTTATGCAAGTGTGCCTGAGTTTCCAAGTCACACTTTATCCCCTATTACTTTGTGGCTTTGCCGAGCCTCAGTATCATGATATGTAAATTGAGGGGTCCTTAGAGATCACGTTTTTAAGGGTTTTAATCAACCAACAGTTGTAAACATTGGATCTAGTTAGAATTTTAAGGTGCTGCAGCTTCCGTCATCTAGGTTGCCAGAATTCCCATCAAGGTAGTAAGTTAGAATCACCCTGCACCTCAGATTCCTTCTAGTTGTATGATTAAGGTTTGAAAATTGTTGACTTGAAGCGTTTCAGGGGCATATGCTTAACTTCTTTTAAGCATAGTGAGCATTTAAGCTTCCTTGAGATCTGCTTGATTTTTTATTGGTGATTTGCCTAAGTAATCTGTATTGTATTTCTAAATTGGAAGAAATCACAACTGAGCCAACTCAGATTTCCTTATTCTACTACATTAATGGGGTCATCCTAAAATGTGTGAACTATATTTTGTTTTGAAGGTCAAAGGGGAAATAGTGCCTTAAGTCGGAGAAAGGAAAGATAGTTGCAATGATGCCTTTATTCTGTTGTGTGCTCTGCTACTTGCTTATGAAAGTAAACCTATTTCCTTATGATCTGTTTTCCATTCACACTTATGGTAGCAAGAAGCATTTAGTCATTCACTCAATAATCTACATCTAGAACAAAAGCTCAACATTCGCAGACATGAATTCTTATGCATGTTTTCCAAGAGCCAACTATGCAAATATACAGATTCCCAAACACTGACACACACTGTGGATGACATCTGTCTAACATATCCAGTTATCTACTTATTGTCTAAGGAAATCTACTATTTTTGCTGGTCTCATGTCTTCTTAGATGTGGTAAGTAACTGAGAGGCTTTTACTGAAGCTCTCGATCTGTTTATCACCCTTTTTGCATACATCTTAAGGCCTATTCAGGACTTACCATTTTTGTGCTAGAATCCTGCATTGCACTGGAGACCAGCATGGTACCTAGCACCTGGTGTTAGAGAGATGGTAGCTGAATAAGTGCATACATGCCTGCTGGGTGCTATAGAGTTCTTAGTGATCATGTATATAGATGGACGTATAGTTTCTCACCCAGTTAAACATTTTTGAGAACAACAGGCCATGCTATTAGAATTTTGTTGGGACTGTCCTAGTCCACCTGGGATGTCATCCTTTTGACATTATTGTTGGTGGTTGGAGTCATGGCCCAGAATAAGACAACCGAGAATTGCCTCTGCTGCAGAGTGTGCAGCCAGTCTGCTTCACACAACAGAACCTAAGAGTCATCTAATGGCATCTGACATTTCATTTTATTTCATTGTACTTATTTCCTTCCTTCCTGCCCACCTTAAGAAATTATTTGAAGTGATTTATAGTATACAGTACATGTATTAGAATCATAATTTCCAAACATTAATGCTAAAGTGAACAGATAAAACGCCTGAGGTTTCATGTAGTTGACCAGACTGCACTTTCTCAGTATGAAGCTGAAAACTGAGAATGTCATTCCCAGCATGGATCTGGGACTCAAGGAGCAGAGCCAAGAGTTTCTGCAGTTGGAATTGGTCATGTGATCGTTCAATTACTGAAGGGAACATTGATCGTTTTCCCTTTTTATCCCCAAAACTTGCCTATTAAATTACAAGTCAAGTGTCCAGCAGGCATCTCAGTATACGAGTCTGGAGCTCCTGGATTGGGTCAGGTCTAGAGTTAGAGATTTAGGAATGACTGGCACATGTATAGCTGCTTTTAAAGAGGATATTTTAGCAATTTTCCAAATTCTCAGCCCCTATTTTTTTGAGGAGTGCTTTTCATATGCTTCCCTAGCTCATTCTGAATCTTCAGTGCTACTTCTTACCAAGCATCTAACTAGAAAACTCAAGTGTAAACACACTTCTATATACAGTATAGGGAGACTATAGATAATAATACTAACTTACATTTGTTGAGTGGTTTTTATGTGCCAGATACTGTGTTGACTGCTTTATGTGTACTAGCTCATTTAATCTTCACATGTATACCATGATATAGTTACTATTATCCCTGTTTTATAGGTGAGGAAATTGAGGCACTAGGTGGTTAAGTGGTTTCTCCAATGTTGTTTAGTTGGTTAAGTTGGAAGGCTGTGATTCATAGGCAGGCAATCTGAAACCAGTCTGTGCACTTAAATTTCTTATAATTATTCTAATTATCAGTGGTAAGAATCTCATCTCTAAAATAACAATCCTTTATCAATTACAAGAGGCTCATAGTTTACAAACCCTTTTGTTTATATGCATCGTTATCAAATTGTGTCTATTAACTCCTACTCTCCCAAAGTTTATTCTTTTAAAGAACATTGACTACTCAGAGATACAGATAAGTAGGTTGTATCATTGGGCTTTGAGAACAATCTTTGCCAGGAAGTCTAACTTGATCCTAGAGCTCAAGACTCACACACCTGGCTGTCTTCTTCAAGTCTTTGCTTATTTAATAGCAATGTCAAATGAAAATGAGAGCCATCTACTGAATTAGTTGCTTTTTCTTCAGACTTCTCTCTCAGTAAATTAAATTACCAATTACCCAATTTCACAAACAAAAGCCTAGAATATCCTGATTTATTCATTTATTTTTTTTCTTTCACCCCTCATGTCTGATCTATCAAGTCTTGTCTTTGCCTCTAAGACATCATAAATCCTTTTTTTTCCATTTTTCTCCTAACTCCCTCAGAATACGTGTTATCTATCGTCATCATGCACCTTAACCACTGCAATAAACTAACAGGACTCCCAGTTTCTGTCTTGTCCTTCTATGGACTGTTCTGTAATTAGCAGCCAGAGTGACCAGAGTGATCAGATCTCATTCCTGCCTAAACCCTCCAGTGGCTTCCCTCTGACCCACACAATACAACCCAGGTTACTTACATGACTGGTATCTGCCAAGATATTCTACTACTTACTCCCCTCTAGTTTGTGCTCTTCTACCCACACCAACCTTTATTTTGTGCCTCAGTAGGCCAAGCTCATTCTGTCTTGGCTCTTTGCAATGGCTATTCCTTTTTCTTTCTTCCTGTATTTCTGATGGCTGGCCTTTTCTTAGAACATTAAGACCTCAGTTCAGACATCACCAAAAGAGAAACGTTTCCTGGTCAGCCAGTCTGAAGTAGCCATCTAGTTGTTCTATTACATTATCATGTTATGGTAATTCTCAGCAGAGCACTTACCACCAACTATTATTTTCCTTGTTAAATTATTACATTTGTTAGTATATTACATTTTCTTGTTAAATTATTACATTCTGGTGTGATCCCACACTAGAATATGAGCTCCCTGTGAGCAGGGATTTGTTTACCTTGTTCTTTGCTGTATCCTCAGTGCCTACATTAGTATCTGGGTCCTAGAGTAGTATCTGGGTCCTGGTACCAGTAGTATCTGGTGCCTAGAGTAGCACTCATTTCATAGCCACATCTTGAAGACCTCAGCACGGAGTTCCACATCTAAAGAAATTTAATCCACTGGAAGAATTATCAAAATCTTGCCCAGGCGTTTGACAGATTTGGTAGATTCTAGTTCTCTCTGAAAATACATTGAAAATCCTTGTGTATAACCGTGTCTACTAACCTTTTATTCTAATCATATTTGTATTTAGTTTTATAAATTTTGTTTTGAAAGGAGAAAACAGAATTTTGCTTTATAATCTGATAATTTCAGGGCACTTGGGTGGCTCAGTCAATTAAGTCTGACCCTTGATTTTGGCTCAGGTCATGATCTCATGGTTTTGTGAGTTCGAGCCCCATGTCAAGCTCTGTGCACTGACACTGTGGAGACTGCTTGAGATTCACCCTTTCTCTCTGCCACTCCCCCTCTCATGCTCTGCCTCTCTCAAAATAAATAAATAAAATTAAAAAGTAATAATAAACTGATAATTCCTTTTGTTACCTAGAATCAATGTGACTGTTCATTTTGTTTGAGAATGCTGAAACGAGCATTGTAATTTTTGTTGTTGTATTACCATTTTATAGCATTGCCTTCAAATCATTGCTTTATCTGTGAATTCCTCCAAGAGATGAAGAAGTAGGGGAACACCTTGGATCTTTTAAACCTGAATATTTCAAGTGTTTGATTTTTTTTTTCTTCTTCTCACACTGAAGTTAGACCTTTACAGTATTAATTTTATCTATAAGCAGCCATGCAGAGTAGATGTTGTAAAACATTGCTTCCACATGTGGAATTTAGACTTGGAATAATTGCAGTAGATTTTGATATCACACAACAGAGAATCAATGTCAAAATCATTTATTGAGCTCTCATGCTTGGCCCTATTTTAGACACTGTGGTGGAATTAGAGGGTAAAACATCTGCTTACATTATGGAATTTATACATTGATATGGTTCAACCAAAATACAAGTGTTATTATTTTAAGACAAATGTTCAAGGGCAAAAAACAGGGACAGGATACATTTTAAAAACTGAGAGGAAGGAAAGAGAAGAGAGCATGTGCTACATTAACAATCAATGTTCTGTACTTAAAGATTATATAACAAATGGACCCACAGAGAACCTTCATGGGCTAGTTTTACTTTACTATACAATTTCCATGGTTCTTACAAGTGATTAAACAAGTGGTTCTTAACAATTGTGAGCATTTAAAGATACAAATTTATACATCTTTCTCCAATTACATGCATAGTAGTTCTATAATTTTGCAAACTATCTCTGAATCTCTTGAAAAATACCAGGAATTTGGAAGGCCTAGAAATACTTCCATTTACCCTCTCAGATTCAAAACAACACCGTAAAGTATTTTGTGGCACAAATCCTTTGACCTGTTCTTATCTTATGTTCTTTAGTTGAACACTTTAATGCATTCATAGATTTTATACATTTTACTAAATATCACAGTTTGAAATATAGTTTCCCTATTTTCATCAGCTTTCACAGAATTCTTAATTGAATTCTTAAATTACTAGTATTTCTTTTAAAAATTAGTTGATTAAATTATTTAAGCTCTTATTGAGTTCCTTGCTAGTCTAAATCACACTAGACCAGAGGTCAGAAACCCTCTTTGTAAAAAGCCAGATTGTAAATATTTTAGGCTTTGCTGTGCAGTCACTGTCACAACTACTCAACTCTGCCATTGTGGCATGAAAGCAGTCATACATAATAAATATGTAAACAGATGAGTGTGGCTGTGTTCCAGTAAAACTTTATCTATGGACAATGAAATTTGAATTTCACGTAATTTTCACATCTTGTAAAATATTCATCTTCTTCCTTTTTTTTTTTTTTTTTTTTTTTTTTTTTTTTTTTTTTACTATTTGAAAATGTAAAAACTATTCTTAACTTGCAGGGCATACATAAACAGATGTTTATGGCCACATTTGACTTGTGGGCTGCAGTTTGCATACCCCTGCCCCAGATTCAGTGTCAGAACCTGAGTTGTATGTCACATGTTCCTTAAAATAGGAATTTGAAACATATTCCAGAGAGGATTGCATTTTACATCAGTTACTCCATTACTTAGTCCATTATTATCAGTCACAGATTAGTCACATTCTTATTAAAACAGATACTATATTCCAAATAGTTAAAAGGGAATTAGTTCAGAAATCACTGAAGCTAAACAAATGAAGGGCTGAGGAAGGACTCCAGCACAAAAGTTTCAGGTTATTAAAATTCTTGTTACAAATTGGATTTGTTTTTATTCACTTGGGTTTTTATCTGCTTTCTTTTAAAAATTTAACTTAAAATTTATATTAGGATAGATTCTTTTATTTTTATTGTTTTTCAGAGGGTCCGCATTTCTGCAGAAATAGGATTATGTTCAGGAGACAAGATTCTTCATGTTTCAGTTGTGTTACAGATCAAACACCATTTTGTTGAACTCCAAATAGTATTCCCAGTTGTAAGCTGCTTATGCGTTTTTATTGTGTCACGTATTGCTGTAAAATAAGCACGGTTTGGGGTGCCTGGGTGGCTCAGTCAGTTAGTGTCTGACTTCAGCTCAGGTCATGATCTTGCATTTCATGAGTTCGAGCCCTGCATCAGGCTCTGTGCTGACAGCTTGGAGCCTGGAGCCTGCTTCGGATTCTGTGTCTCCCTCTCCCTCTCTCTCTGCCTCTCCATCATTCACGCTCTGTCCCTCGCTCTCTCAAAAATAAATAAACATAAAAAAAAATTTTAAAAAATTAGCTTGGTTTTCGGTTTGTGATCCTTTTGTTGAAATAGACTTTGTTATTTTAAAGACTTTTGTCTTAATTGGATTAGAACTGTTACCATTTAAATACAGGATTTTAGTGCTTGCCATAGAAGTGTCACTATTTTCCAACTCTTTTTTAGTACTTTGTACAGTATCTTGTCTTTCTTTTCTTGCTTCTCTTTAATTTATGGCAGGTTGGCATGGCACTTTAAGGAGTCTCCTGACTTAGGAGAAAACCATTTAGAAATATCCAACATGCAACATATTTTGTGCTCCTCTACAAGGTAAAAACGTTCCCAGGGTCTTTTGCTTTTTCTGGGAATATTTCTGGTGCTTGTTTTTCCTGTTTTATGCTTCTTTTCAATCTGTTCAGTTTCAATCTGTTTTTTTATTTCCTTTAGCATAATTATCAGTATTGAATGTCACCTGGCATAATTGCTTTTCCAGACCCTATCATATACCATTATCATCTCTTAGCACATTTTCTCACTTATATGTTGACTGAATGGCCCTTCTCTCCTTCATTCATCCATTCTCTGTTCACTTAACATTACCTGCATAATGCAGGCATGGCACTAAGCACTCTACACATTTTCCCATTGCAACATCCACCTGTTATTACTCTGCACTTCCTTTTGAACTGTTTCTCTCTTATTTTTATGTTAGAGCTTCATCACCTTCTTTTGTAGTCTACTCCCTTCCACTAGTCTCTTACTGCTTTTCAACTTAGGCTTTTCTGCTTTAGGCTTTTAATTCACCTGACCTCCTCTGCATTCTCCCTCTGCCACTTGCCTGCTGGGACTGCTGCACATCATCTCTCTCTTTAGCTTTCATAGCTCAATGCTACCCAAATTTCCTGTTCCTCCTCATTGAAATTGGAGTGGGCCAGGGGTGTTTGTACAGTGACATGAGCACATTGAACCAGGCTTGGCTGGATGAGTGGAGAATGGTATTCCTGGCTCCATCCCAGGATAGAAGGTTAAAGCACTGTCCTTCAGGATTTCTTCCAGGATCATGTCTCCAGTTCTTGGTGCAGAATCACAGAGATCCTTGCATCATGCTCTTCACAGAATTTTTTTTCCTGACTGCCGCTTAGTGCAATATACCTCTGTCTCTCATGTCAAAAATGCCTTATTTGTCTGGGCACCTGGGGGCTCAGTCGGTTGAGCTTCCAACTTTGGCTCAATTCACGATCTTGTGGTTCCTGAGTTCGAGCCCCACATCAGCCTCTGCTGTCATTGCAGAGCCTCCTTCGGATCCTCTGTCTCCCTCTCTCTCTGCCCCTCCCCTCTCATTCTAGCTCCCTCTCTGTCTCTCTCAAAAATAAATATTTTTTAAAATGCCTTGTCTTGTAACATTATTGTGTTGCTCTGTCCACACTGAATTATACACACCTTTCTCTTAATTGAGTAAGAGAGTTTTAAATGTGATGAAAGAATTACTTTAGCTTACTACTGCCAGGGGGGTGAGTCTCGCCTTGTAGATGACTGGTGGAATTCAACATTCTTAGTTGGACGTATTCATGGGTTATCAGAACTGCAAGGTACCTAAAGAATTATTCAGCTCTTTTGTTTTACATACAAGAAACTCAAGGCCTACAATGATGAATGCCAAGCTCATTGTCAAATGAGTAAAAAATTAGGATTGGAATTTGAGTCTTGCTGAGTTGACTGTGGTTTTCTATAGCACTGATTTGGGGAAGTGATGTGATTGAAGAATGTCTGATGGGATGATAAATTGTTGCCTTTTTTTAAACACCCAGGACAGTGATTTGTATCTCCCTAAAAGATCTCAGTATTGGTGACCTTTGACTCTTAAATGTCCTGATTGCTTTAGAAAGCAGAAATGCCGATTTAAAATGGTTTTCCTTATAAGTCTAGCAAAGTGATTCCATGGCCGGGCATATATAGAAAGGGCAACTTACTAGCAAAAATGGACAGAAGACTAACTGCCAGTAGTCAAGTGTGTATATTACACCAGTGATTATCAGGTCCGACACAAAGGATGTATTCAATAGTTACTCATTTTTGTTGTTCCTTTCTTCTTTGTAACTAAGAATTACCACTTTTTTTTCTCCTCCTGGTTGTAAAGAAATCATAGTGCTAGACCTTAAAGTATGATTTTAATTGTGCTGCCATTTTGATGGAAATAATCTGACTTAGTTGAAGCAGATTAGGAATTCTTGCTAGCATATCCTCTTAGCAAAATATCCAGTAAAGTTCTGTGAAATGAAAGAGTTACTTCTGAGTTCACCAGAAAACTTTCGAACCATTCTAATGAATTCAGTCATACCCCATGGTAATGATAAAAGGTCCAACTTTGGAGTGGATTACAAGTAGAATGAGGAATTGGAAGAATTTGGGCTATGTACTCCTGTTTGTGTGTATATAAAAATACACACTACAGGTAAAACAATCGTAGATGCGCTGCTCTTTTAGGATCCTGTTTACCGGGTCCAGCAACCTGTGAATGCATTATTTGTCATTTTGCCGCTTCACCATTTCTTAGAGAGATGGCCTTTCCTCTTTGGCCTTCATACTGGTAATTTTAGCTTTCCAGATATTTCTGTAGATGGATGTATCCAGACAGTGCATTGGTATGACTTACCTTTTCCCTCCCATGTGGAGGAAAGTGTTAGAGGTGACAGTCCTTATGATGTGTAGCTTCCCACAGCCAGTGTGGTGAATGGACTTATCCATAGGCCCTGGGGGAGCTTTAGGGGAAAGCTTAGTGTTGCCTGTAGATTTTGGTTTGGGGATCCGTGTTGGGATTCTCTGCTTGCATACCTCCTTGATCTTGAATTAAACAGAAGAACAAAAGGTAGTTAATGGTACAGCTGGTGGAGAACCAGACATTGTACAGGACATAGAGTCAGCCTGGGATTTGACTTCTTTGGAAACACTAGATTCTGGGGACACATCAGATTAAAGACTGTCAAGTTGAAGAAAAATATTTACTAAAGCAATTCTGCCAGCATGTGTTGAGTGTGCTGTGTGCAAGGCCCTCAATAGTAGATGGTACTAAATATAGAGATAAATTGATTGTTTCTTGCTTTTTGGCAATCGTAGTATAGTGGGAGATAAGCAAGAGTAATGCCCAAATTAATCTCAAAGGGTCATGAGATTGTCAGGGAAATATTAATTTCAACCGAGGGGTCTAAGAGAGCTTCATGAAGAAAGTAGCATTTGACTTGAGTCTCTAAAAGCAGGAATGGGAGGGTAATTTTAATAGCAGGAATTTTTAATAGCAGGAATGGGAGGGTATTCTAGAGTAAAGGAATACTTTTGGCACCGGGATGAGAGAATATTTTTGGCAGTGTCACTGGGTAGGAAATTGGGCCCAGTTGAGAAATGGAGTGACTTCAAATTAGGTTGTATTTGACGGGCAAAATCGGACCATAGACTGGGCCTAGATAGGGAAAATTGTATGTGATTCTACAAACTCTATGTGTTGGGGGAGGGGGGTGGTATGGAGTGGATAGGAAGGACAAAGTCTGGGGGAAGACACATTGTGGAGGTAGAATTGTATTAATATTTGTTCTCTGTTAATATATAAGGAGTGAGGGAAGAGTCACAGATATGTTGAATGATCTTGAGTGGGAGAGTGAGTTGTGGAGTGTGAAAGAGTAAAGGCTTGATTGAGTTCATACTCAGAGATATACTCTTATTTTCATCTATTAGGGAAAAATACTCTTGGATAAAAATACTTGTAAAAAAGATGGGAAAAATATCTCAGCTAACTGTAGTTCTCCCATTGTAATCCATATTTGGTGATGGTGATTATTTTCTCCCTCTTTGGTTGCATCATCCTTTCTTTACTATGAGCTGAAAAATATAAATCTTTTAGGGATGCCTGGGTGGCTCAGTTGGTTAAGCGTACGACTTCGCTCAGGTCATGATCGCGTGGTTTGTGAGTTCAAACACTGCATTAGGCTTTCTGCTGTCAGACAAACCTCACTTCAGATCCCCTGTCCCAGTCTCTCTCTGCCCCTTGCTTGCTCATGCACACTGTCTCTTTCTCTCTGTCTCTCTCAAAATAAATAAATATTTTTAAAAGTTAAAAAATATATAAATCTTTTAAAAGGCATTGCGGTTTCATCATAGATTTCTAATACTGATTTTATGGGAATCCTTCTTATATTGTTTTCCATTCTATAGAAATTTGTTTCCATGTTTTTATTATACTGGTAAAGTACAGCAAAGTCTTTTTGTTTTGTATAAACATTTACTTACTTGAAATGCCGTCTAACTTTTATAGCAACCATATTTAGATTTTCAAATAAACATTACATGGACTTAGCTAAAAATATGAATCCTTCAATTAAGGATAACTATATGGTGAATATGCTTCATATGCTTTCTTTTGGTACATTTAGTCAATCTTCTGTATGCCTAGCTGCTAGAAGAGTTTTTGCACCTTAGTGTTCTTACTAACATTTTAAAAAAATTACTTTTATGTTTTTTTAAGTTTATATATTTATTTTGAGAGAGAAAGAGAGCACACGAGAGAGTGCACAAGAAGTGGTGGAGCAGAAAGAGAAGGAGAGAATCCCAAGCAGGCTCTGCTCTGTCATTGCAGAGGCCGACGCCAGCCTTGATCCCATAAACCGGGAGATCATGACTTAAGCTGAAGTCAAGAGTCAGACACTTAAGCAACTTTGCCACCCAGGTGCCCCATCTTATTGACATTTTTTTGATACTTAATCCTAAACATAGCAAAGATATGCTAATACTCTGATATCACTCTCCTCATTTTGTAAATGGTATTCGTATTCCTTCCTTTCATCCTGTCCTCATGGTCTCCGGTGCCAGAATACTCAATATTTTTACCTCTCAAATAGGCAGAATCTTGTTTGTTTGTTTGTTTGTTTGTTTGTTTGTTTGTTTTTTAAATAATAAAACTCAGTGCCCAGTAAGGATTTGGTGAGATGGGTGGCCTCAGCAATGACTGGGATAGTAGTTTGGTAGCATGTATCAAGATCCCTAAAACTGACATCCTGTGACTCACTCATTTTATTGCTAGGAATCTTTTTTAGGAAATAATCAGAGATGAATTACAGTTGCATTATAAATAGCAAGGCTATTCATTTGTGCATTATTTATAACAAAAGTTTACACTATTTATTACATTATAATCACGTGAAAGTATTATACTATCTTTAAATAATGATGATGCTTTTGAAGATATAGGAAAATGTTTATTCAGAAATGTTAAAAACAGGATTAATGTGGGGGAATAGGTTCTACTTACATACATAAGTAGAACTTTTCTAAACCAGATAAAAGGCTTAGAAAAAAGCTTAGGGCGGAAAGCTGCCACCAAGGGGCAAAAGCTCTTGGGGTTAGCTAGCGAATTATTGTAATGGGATCACAAGTAACTTGTTATATCACCTGCAGGAAACTACTTTCCATCTGATGCCATTATACTATTGTACTTAGATCACAACCTCCACTTGCCCCCTAGACCCTTTGCTTATTACGCAAGTTAATGAGTACTGTCTGATTGTTTTCTCCATGTTCACATGTGTAAGATCTTGTTTTCTTTATGTTCACCACATAGGTAATATCTTTTGAGCTCAATAAATAAGGACATGAAAAACCCTTGTTCGTGGCTCTTATCTCCTCCCAGACATTAGCCTCTCTCGTATTCAATTCTGCATCCACTGTCTTGCTAGACAAGAAAGAACTCCAGACTCATAGTTTGCGACAGATTAAAAACTATATACATGTTTGAACTCTGTATGTTTGAAGAGAAAATACTAGGAGAAAATATACCAGTGCTGTTAGGGGGTAATTCTGGTTTAGTGGAGTTATAGGTGCTTTTTATTTTTCTTCTATTTTCTGTATTCTCTACATTTTCTATAATAAGTGTACAACTAGGAAAAAACAACACCAAGTTATATTAAGAGATAAAAAAGGAAGGAAACACTTCAGAAATCAGAATACTATGTGAACATCAACCATATTGTCCAAACCATGAACAAGCAGTGGCAGCTGCAACTGAAATGAGTGATGGACTAATTCAAGTTGGCTGATCTTGTTGCCATAGCATTAATAGTCTTTCCAAGATAGGTTTCTGTGATATCCTTTAGCTTTATCAAGATTTAGATTGGTTCTCCTACTTAGTGTACAAAAATCTATGTTGGAATCCCATTTAAATTGTTGATTCCTGGGCCTTACCCCTAGAAATTGTAATTCATTTGTCTGTTGATGTGCCCAGACATCCACATTTTTAAAAATTATTTATTTATTTTGAGAGAATGAGAGAGTGTGTGCTTTTGTGCACGTGCATGCAGGCGCATGAATAGGGGGAGGGGCAAAGGGGGAGAGAGAGAATCCCAAGCAGGCTTTGCATTGTGAGCTCAGAGCCCCATGCGGGCCTGCATCTGATGAACTGTGAGATCATGACCTGAGCCAAAATCAAGAGTTGGATGCTTAACCAACTGAGCCACCCAGGTGCCCCCGGACATCCACATTTTTAGTACACTCTCAGTGATTCATCTGATGCAGGTGGTCAGCCTGCCACACTTTGAAAGACACTGCCATAGTTGAACCTCCTTTAGAAGTAAGCTTTAAGTTTTGGGGTGCCTTGCTGGCTTGCTCAGTGGAGCATGTGACTCTTGATCTCAGGGTTGTAAGTTTGAGCCCCTCATTGGGTATCGATAGAGATTACTTAAAAATAAAAAAAGAAGTTTTTTTTTCACTGGAACCCTGTCTTGCCTGGGTGTGGGAAGTTCAACACTGTGAAGGGCCAGGGCTTCATGGCCCCAGCATTTTCTAGGTGTTCATCAAAACCACCTGTAGGGGTTTTTTAAAACACTGCAGATGTCTGCATCCCATTTTAGAACCTCCTGACTCCGATTGTCTAGGAGTAGGGTATGGGCATGTGAATTTTTAATGAGCACCACAGATTACTTAGAACTTAAATGTACCTGATAAACCAATTGGTATGGAACACAATATGGCACAGCTTCTTTTAAGCTATACTGGTATGCTTTGGTGAAGACAATGTGGCTTGGGATGATGGTCATTGTAGGCTTAGTTGCTGGAAAGTTACTGGGTTCCCATTGTTTCTAGGCCATGAATAGTGCAAGTTAATTTTGTTTTCTTAATAACTTAAATAACTCTCATTTTCACTACATAGTTTTTACCTCTAGATGGCAGCAAAGGATAGTTATTTTATTAGAACAGTCCTAGATGTAATAACCAAATCTTTAAAAAATGATGCTGTGGGTTTTTTTCCCTCCATATGAATTTTATTCTTGGATGTATTTCAGTAAATGAGGTATGGAACTTCAAAATGTGTCATCTCTTGGATAATTTTTATAGAACATTATGTCAAATAGTTCCAAGAAAGTTTTATCCAAATTTGGAGTGCATATTGCAAGAGGAATCCATGCATATGTCTGTTTTAAGACCACACAGTGAACATTCTACTCAGAGTTGTAGGCTCCTGGGTTTCATCAGAAAGCAGATGTCTTGGAGGAGATTAAGCAAGTTGGAAAACTCATTCACAGAAGAAAAGATGTTTTAATGTTTTAACTCAGTTCAACATGGAGATTGGGACTTGGAATGGATTACAGGTCTGAAGGATGCCAAGTTCAGTAAGGCAGCGGCATTGGTTTTATCTAGGGAACAGTAGAAAGAAAAGGAGTATATGTGTGGAATGTATTCACTAAATTCTTAAAATGTTGGCTTATTTGGTCCATGATTTCTTAAAAGAAACCAAGTGGTCTACAAGACACCCTAGTTACAGTAAGTCATCAAATGGCAGTGAGACTTTGTGACCAAAGGAAGTACAGAAAGGTGAAAATATTTTCTTTTATTTGAAGTCATAATTCAATAGCCCAATTTCTACCTGATCCTTGTGCTTTTTCATATTATCATAGAGGGCAAGCATCTGAAAGTATACCAGGTCAGAATCAGCATTTATGGGGGAGCTGTTAGATCCTTGTTAGGCAGCTGGAGTCAGGATGTTTCCCTTTCTCTAAATGAAATTCTTTTGTAAGTGCTTTGAACTTTTTGGTGTTGCATTGGCAACATATTGTCTAAGAAAGCAGTGTTGTCTCAGGAGTGTTCCTGACTACAAGGACTGCAGACCCCTCATTACACCTTTAGCTGTGGAGGTTGAAAGGATGAAGGTTCCCAGAGACTTCCTATCATTTGTGGTTTTTGGGGTGACTCAGTGAGGGGCAGATTCAGGGCTACCTGACTCCCTTGGGGACCCAGCTGTGTTACCGGAATGACAATATTTAGTATTTTGGTTTTTGTCTCTTTTTAATGGGAAAGGACACAAGTATTTATGATATATGTGGTGATGAAAGGGAGGAAATGATAAACTAGAAAAAACATCTTTGAAATATTATTGCCTTTGTGTATGTGTGTGTGTGTGTTTTGTATTGTTTGGTAAATCACTACTAATTTGTATAAAGAAAAAAGTGGAAATAATAGATAATGAATATGGCAGATAGCCCAGAGTTTCATATGCTGCTTTGGCTTTTTTTTTTTTTTTTCTTGACTTTCTCCGAACTTCCTCATTATGCAATAAAACTTTATCACTAAACATTTTACAGTTTTATATGGTAAGAGGTCTTTCAAAAGGAAATTCTGCAGTTGGATTAGCTCATTCCTGTTAACCTCCTGCAAGAGAACATTTGGTTTTAAATAGAGTTGCAGCACTATGATTTATGTTAAAGAGTTGTCCGATTACTGAGGAAGTTAGAGGAAATTGATGCCTTTATTTTATAATGTAACATGGTTTGTGGTTGTACCTAGTCACATCCCAATCTCTCTGTGGTAATTACACCATGGGCAGTGAGGGAGTCTGAGAATAAACATTGAAATATAGTTTTCAAAAATCCTTCCTAACCCAGTTGCTTCCATTTGGTGCCCAGACACATAGCATCTCATGTAGAAATAGTATGCTAAAATAAATACACTAACCTTGAACTTTTGTCTTCTTTGTTTGTCCCCTTTGTTGTTGTCGTTGTTGTTGTTGTTTTAAGATTTTATTTTTAAGTAACCTCTATACCCAACATGGGGCTTGAACTTAGAGCCCCAAGATCAAGAGTTGCACACTCCACCAACTGATCCAGCCAGGCACACGTCTCCTTTCTTGTTATTCATTGTCAGATTTTTTACCTCAGATATTTTTTTCTTTTTTGGTACTCTTTCCACTCTTTCCTCCCCATATCTTCATTTGCAACGATTTAAGGGTTTGTTTGATCGTTCACAGGCTGACAGTTTACAACAGCCTTGGGTTAGTGGCTAGAGCAGAGGCTCTGGTGCCAGATAGACTTGGGATTGCATTCTGTTTCTGGCATCAACTAGCTGTGTGTCCTCAGGCAAGACTTCAGACTTGCAGACTTCAGGTTCCTCATCTGTAATCCTTATCTGGAGATTGGAGTACCTACTTCTTGGTACCTACATTCTTGGGGGTGGGTGGGGGAGTAGGAGAGACCCATGGCACATCAAAGTTCCAGATAAGTGTTTGCTGTTAACAATGTTAATGTTATGAAGTTTGTCTTTTTCCTTATTAAGATGCCTGTTTCTTGATAATAATCATAACTTATTTTCTTTGGTTATTTTAACTTTCTTATTTTTCTGCTTTACCCCTTGTTTTCCCCCTCTCTAATTAATTATTGGAGACATGTTACCAAGCATAGGAGTTGAGGCAGCTGACAAGCAATGATGTTTACTGGGCCATGTTTCTAACCAATCTGACCCACAATTGTCCCTTCACACAATCTGCCCCTTCACACATTCTTTTCCTTCTTTATCTTACATGGTCTGATTGTTATGAGTCTTTCTTTTTTAGAGTTTACCTGAAAAGATACTATTTTCTACTCTTTCTTCTTTTCTTATCTCTTAATTGAAAAAATGAAGCAGTTATAGCACCTATAAAGTCCTTTGGCCCTGACATTCTGTGAGTCTATGAAAAGAACAAATGCAAGCCAGCTGTGCCCACCAGGTATGTTGTTAGCCACATGAGCCTTTGTTGAATACCTACCACCAGCAGTATTTACATTCTGGGTAATGTAGTACAGTGGCTTTTAAACTTTATAAGCCCAAGAATGAAGCAGGCAGGTTGTTTAAATGCAGATTTCCAGCATTGGTTTCCAGAGGTCTAGGCACATGGAAATCTGTGGAGTCATGAGTGATTCTTATAAGGGCGATCAGTGACTGCATTTGAGAAACATTGATATAAGAGTTTTAAAAATAAATGATCGCAGATTCTTCCTCTCAAGAGATTATGGTATAGGAGGGATAACAAATAAGCATAAAAAGAGGCAAAACGAAGTGCTATAATAGAGGTACAAACAGAAGCATTTTGGAAACTTGGAGGAAGACTGTGAAGAATAGGAAGGTTTTCCAGAGGTATTGGCCTTGAGATAGGAGTAAGATTTCAATAGGATGAACAAAGAGACAAGAGTATTCTATCCTTAGGAACAGCGTGAACAAGGTGTGAGGTAAGAAAGCTCAGTTGTATGTGGGAGGATGGTCAGTACTGTGTTGTGGTGAGGAGGATACAGGGTTCGTCCAGTTTCAAAAGGAGATGAGGCAAGAGATGGAGGACTAATCTAGAAGGTTTGGACTTTGTGATATACTCAGTGATATAAGTGCGAAGTAAGTGCTCTTTTGGGTGGGTGGGGGGTGGAGAGGACTGGAGAATTGCCATGATCAGGACAGTATTGTAGAAAGATCACTAGCAACATGAGCAAAGGTTGGATTAGAAAGGTGAGGGGTTAAATGTAATAGATTAACTATTTTACAGTACCATCTGTACTGAGGTCTGGATGTGGGGAGTAGTAGCACAAATAAAAGAGGGAGGGAGACTAGCACAAATAACAGAGAAAGAAATACCAGGGCAGAGTGGCTGACTAAATCTGGGGCATGAACAGAAAAGTGGAGAATGGCTCCCAGATATTGAACCCTGGCAACAAGGAAGGTGGTGGACTACCACCAGAAATGAGACAAAAAAGGAACCCAAAAGCAGCAGTGCACAGGGGTGTGGGCACATGCCAAGTATGAAGTATAACTGGACCTTCCATGTGGAACTGTTTGGTAGGCATTGAAAACTTGGAGATCTGGCTTTGAGAATCATCATGGAGAAATAGTTGATACCATTCAAGTGACTGAGAGCACAAGGGGAAAATATAGTTCCTCTTCATCTTCCACTCTCTTCTTCTATGATAGATACTTCTAGATTCCTTTCCCATAGTTTGAGAGGTGAGTTTTGTTGGGCCCTATTCTTTGCCCACATGCACCTCTCCATCCCCCACACCCACCCTGCCACAAGTCCACCAATCTTACTGATAAGAGTGTAACTAGTTCTGAAAGGAGCCCCCAAGGAGATATTTCTTCCCAGTACTTGAACAATGCTTAGTGATTGAATCATTATCCAAGCACTGATTGGCTAGCAGGGAGGAAAGGAAATCCTGCCCCTCTCCTCCAGTGACCACACTGGCCCCTCTACCATTGTGTCTGGGCTGAGCAGACAGATTACATAAACTTGTACTCTGTGGGGGGGTCTGCCACTCCTTGGCACAAGGGCATTTGGTAATTACAGGATGACCCCCCCAGAGCACATTTCCTTCCACATTGGCAGTCTGAGAAAACCTGGAATAGGGCCATAGTTGATAAGTTGGCCTAAAAAAATAGTAATAATTGTCCATTGTTCTCCCTAGTCCTCTCATTACTCTTCATAGAAGCTAAAGTCAGTGGCTCTGGCATTTGTATCTTCCAAAATTTGTGTTATAAATAGGTATTATTCTTATAATCAGAAAAAAGTTTTATATAAAAAAAACTGTGCTGCTTATGCCTGTCACTGTGAGAGATGCCATCCTTCTTCACTGAGATCCCTACCCATTTACCCCCTCCTTGTTGCCCTGAAGTTGTTTAAATTTTTCTAATGTTTTATGGACCTTTTGGGGATTGTTGAAATTTTTAGTTAACCCCTCTCTCTATAAACTGTAATTTTCTGCAGCCTCAAAACTAATATCCATGAATTCAGTCAAGAACACCATTAAAAGGCAAAGAATGGAAAAGGAATAGCTCTTTTCTTTTCTTTTTTTTTTTTTTTTTAAGAGAAGAAGGAGAAAAGCAGCCAACTTACTAATAGTGAATGATAGCAATTTACTCTTGAGGAGTTGCTGTGAATTGTTTGAAGAGTGGCTGCAATGAAGCAAGTTTTTTTATGCATCTAATTGTTTCTGAGAGATATATTGGAGACCAACTTAAAGACTTTCCTCTGAAGTGTCAGTTTTATTTGTGATGCTTAATTCTGAATTGGAAGCAGAATTTAGAGACTGACAAAGCTGAACGCTAACACTTTCCCCCTGAGCTGGGAAAATACACAACGCTTTTTTTTCTTTCTTTCTTTCTTTTTCTTTTTCTTTAAGGTGATTTTGGGACCATCATTCTTTCCTAATAAGTTATGGTGTTGCTTGAGAAATGGAAACTCTAAATTAGGGTATATCATCCAGGAAGATTTTCTAGTCTTCTGCAAAGGCTGAAGTGCCACTACCCATGGGCTAAGTTGGTGGTTTTTGTCTTTATGGTGGCTACACCTTGATCCTTTGATTGCCTTTTCTGGAGGTGTCGGGTCACTATCAGGACTGTCAAGGCAGCTGCTATGTATAAGTTTTGATGTGCATGGTCATGATGTTCTTTTTGTGGATCATTTTTACTCACTTCTGATGCCTTTCCTCCAACCACCTCTGAGGCCCATCAGGTACCTCCTCCAAGCTCATTCTGCATGCCCTGCATTTGTGCCTTTGCTTATAGAACCCTGCTTTAGGATAGAGTGGACTTTAACCACCACCCCAGTGCTCCCTGAGAACAGTCTCCTGATGATGAGGAATTGTGCTTCTCCTTGGTCTTGCTTTGTCCCATGTCCTATCCACAGCACCGTCCTGTCAGTCTTCCCCATGCCTCCCCATTTATGTGAGGCTCAGCCTCTCACATTCATAAACCTTTGTTCCCCAAACAATAACCTCAGGGAGATGGGAGGAGTTGGAAGGGGAGCCAGATCACTCTGGACTGTGGTGATCATGGAAGTTTTCAGAAAAGGTAAGGCTTGAGCCAGATCTTTCAGTGTGGATCACGTGATGAGAGAAGAGAAAATTATCCATGTGGAACCGCTGGGAGGGGGTAGGAGAAAGCCCTGTGTATCTTTAGGGGAATTCTGAGTGTTCTGGATAAAGTGGCAGACTTGTGAGACAGAGTGCAAGAATGTAATGTTAGACATCCCGTCTATGCTCTTAAGTAATGGAGAGGATCTAAGGCAATTTATTATGCTTCCCACTTGCACTGAGGTAGCTTCTCAGTATGTTGCCATGGAAAGAGAATGGGACAACAGAATTAAATTTGTGTTATATCTTTCTCATGTCACATACTAATAGAACAACCTGAAGCAATTTTCCTTGCATATCAGAATTAAACATTTTTTATCTTTAAAATTGTGGTGATATATAGGGTTGTTGTGAAATGAAATGATAGTGTATAAAGGATTAGTTATATCCATTATCTCACTACCCAGAAGTCTTCACTGAAGACACAGAGTGCTGCCTGCCATTGTATTCAAGGCTCTTCACAGTCTGACAGGACCAGGCCCTTCAAGCCTACCCCTACCCCAACCATCTGAGCTGAAGCCACACTACCCTGCTCATTGTTCCTTGAACTCTCGTTTTCTCCTCTCTTGCTTGGCCTCACATCTCTGCTTTTGTCTCATTCTTGTCTCATTGGTATCACTTGACAGTACCCTGGAACACCTTTTGTCCTCTGTTTATCTTAGTCTTCCTCATCTCCTAGCCCCTGCTCAAATCTCATCTATGTCTGAAACCTAACCCCTGAACCTTGTCCCCGGAGTAACCTGCTCCTCTTCCAAATTCCTGTAGTATTTACTCTCTGTAGAATTCCTTCTCTGTGTTGTGCTCTTAATTACCTTTTAAGGTAGTCCTCAACTCCGACCCTAGATTCTAAATCTTACACTTCCATAACTGCCTCACATAGCACTGGGTAAAATTAAGTGCTTCATAAATATATTTGTTGGTTCATTCTTATAGGTGATTTGTTGAAGAATGAAGAAAGCTTGTATTCTAATAGACATTTGTGCCTCTGGTGGTTATAAGCTAATACAGAAGGAGTTGAAATTTCTGAAAGAGGACTCCTCTTTGGAAAGGTCTAAACAGTAAAGGGTTATCTCTTAAGTTCTTAGGAATCCTCCTGAAACCCATTTTTTCCCACTAAGGCAAATGTGGTTGGTTGTCTAGACTTTTATTTCTCCTGAAGGCATGTGAGAAATGGAAGCTTATCTGAAAACATTAGTTTATATCTGGTATTGAAACAAAGGTACAAGGTACTAACACAAATACAAATATTCGAATACACATATGCCTTGAGCCAATCTGTCAGGTTAGTGGAAACAATCCTTATGCAACTAAACTCTTCAGTGCAGATTTTTAAAGTTGCTTTGAGGCTTATATTTAGTCAGATTCAAGATTTTCATCTCTACATACCAGACAAGAGTTTTCAAATGAGCTGTCAGATTTTTCCCACAGCAAGTCATGTAAAAGAGGAACTGGCTTATAGAGGTAGTCCATCTCTCTCATGCAGTGGTTCTCAAATGGAGGTGATTTTACACTGCAGAGAACATTTAGCCATGTCAGGAGCCATTTTTGTTTGTCACAGTTGGGAGATGCTACTTGGCATCTAGTGGAAGCCAGGAATGCTCCTAGACGTCCTACAGTGCACAGGACATCCTTCCACAACAAAGAATCAACAGACCCATACGGTTAATAGTCCTGAGGTTGCAAAACTTTGCTCTAATGAGAAAAGAGCTGATATGTTGAGGATTAAAAGGCTAATTCATAGAATCTTAAAGAAGAAAACAAATCTTTAAAGACCATCTAGTAGTTAGGACACCTATAAGTGGGAAAATGAGGAAGGAGAAATATAATGGCTGAAAGGAAACTCATGTAGATAATTGGTTTATTTATGCTCAAACTTATTTCTCAAAGGAATTTTAAGTGATTAAAAGAGAGTGTTGAGACTTGGAAAGAATTCAGAAATCATTGGAAGTTAGAACTAGGTATGATCATAGAGATCACCAAGTCCAGTTGTCTTTATTTCACAAAAACTAAATGACTTTTTTAGAGCTGCATTGCTGACTGAGAAAGGCATGAACTAACCTGATCTTCTGTTTGCCAGCCTCAAATGCTCCCTCCCAACCAGTTACTCCCCTTATCTAAATCTTTCCTTGACCGTTTCAAGTCTCATTTGCTCTGTGAAGCCTTGTCTACTGTAGTCCTGCTTAATCTCTAGTTTATTGTGTGAATTTAGTTTGCCACTTGATTAAATGTTGTCTCATACTCTTGTTTCTTGTCTCCTTCCTTGCTCAGAATAATAAGCTCTTCGGGGACAGTGAATCTTTTGTCTCCATATCTGCCCCAATGTTGGATAGAAGGTAGGCAGTTCAGTGTGTCATGATCAGTGTATTAACCAGTTGTATCCATGTGGTGCTTTGAAGAGAAGATATCCTGCATGTCACTGAGACATATGAGTGCTTTGTCAGTGAACCCATTCCACCTTTCCAGAGTCCTAAGGGATGGCACAGAGTGAGACAGCCTTTGTAGGTCTAGGGCCTGTATACATTGTTAGTTATGCAAAGATGACAAGGCTTTCAAAAGCAAAACAAAACTCAGAGGCAAAAAAAAAAAAAAATCCTAGGTAATGTTACAGAAATATCATATAGGACCATTTGTCTATAAGGGAGAAAGGAACTTACTAAAATAAAAGTAAAAAAGCTTTCAAAAACTTCCTCAATTAATCAGACAAATTTTATTTCTCTGATAATAATTTCATTAAAAAATAAGTGAAATTTTAAAATGAAGCCACAAGTAAAGAAAAGATTATCCCTAGGATAGCTGATTGCTATGCCAAAGGTTAGCCCAGAGTACATTTTTATAGCACCATTTTAAGTATAAAAACTGGTACCCTGATAGAATGTTGACAGATTTAAATGTGCTGCCATATGAACGGTGTTAATTCATTATCAAATGATAAAGTACTTAGAAATGTTGGCCAGTTAACTGGCTAGACTCCCCAAGGATTCCTTACCCCTAGTGTGTTGCCCTTGGGGGATATATTTCACTGCACAGTGGAAGTTCCATCAGTTGGAAAGGAAAGGATTTGGAGTGTAATCTAAATGAAAATGAATTTAAGGCGGTTTAGGGTTGGGGACTTTATTGAACCACTTATCTTCCTTGCTCTTTCTTGGCATTTGCCTCACTGTGCTCTAAGGTGAATGGAGTCCTTTGTTTTGGTTCATCCAAACAGCTCTCTTTAATGTGTGTTCTGGACAATTCCCAAGAAATGCCGTAGGGTTATTGAGGGCCTGGGATCTCAGGGAGAAACAGCTTGTAGGTGTCAGACAGCCTGCTACTGCTCAACTGAAGATTCAGGCATCTATGCTTTGCTACAGTTATAAACCTAAGAACCTTCCCACCTTATAAAGTGGTAGTTTTTATTAAGCTTTTTTCTGAATAAAAAGAAAACCTGAGGAATGAGCTGTTTGTCATGCTAGCCACCAGAGGGCGGAACAGTCACACTTCCTTGGACAGGGGTAATTTATTTTGACTGAACAGGACTATAGTCAGAACACATTTGCTAATGTCTATCAATATAGGAATTTCTAAAATAATGAAATTGCTACTTTAGGGTACATACTAATCAGCAGAGTAATTTGTTAAAAGTGTAGCTTCCTGGGCCATACCCTCACAGATTCCAATTTGAATCTGGGTAGGACATTGGGAGTCTTAACATGTATCTTGTATTTTACTTTGAGAAACACAGATCTTAATGTTTTGGGCATGCATTTTTGCCTGATTATGTTTTCTCTTAGGATTACAAAGCAAAATGATTTTTGGCGAAAAAACAATAATAGAAACCAGGTATAGGTAAACCAGAATGTTGTTAAAGATCTTTTCTTGCCTTTGTCAAACAAGTTTCAAAAGAAACTCACTTTATAAAGATTCAGAATCAAAGAAGCTACCAAAACCATGCTTTTGTCTGGAGTTCTACCTCAGTCAATAAAGATCATCAAATCCTTAGGCTTCAAGCCTAATAATTTTTAATGAAATATCCCCTTTATGACCATCTTACAATACAACATAATTTTATCCTTTGAGTGTCATGAAGACCTATGCCTGATGTCTTGGCAATGTGAGATGTAATTGCAGAGACCTCCTGAGTAGATTTATGTAATCCTTTCATCATCTTGAACGTATATAGAGAGATCTTCCTTTATATGTAAAGATCCAATTACAGTGATGCACATTGTCCTAGTACGGGTGATGATTTTATTTTTGCCAGTGCCCCCAGAGAACGGAGGCATCCTAAAGGAAAGTTTTGCCACTGTTCTTAAAAGGACAGAAGAATATGGTGAAGTCTTTTAAATCTATGATAGGATGCTGCAGCTTAAAAAGTTAAAGAATTGGAGGTACTGAGTAAAATGAAAATTGGTTCTGAAGCTGGGACTTTAGATGAAATGAAATGAAAGGAAATTATGATTTTATCAGATGTTTATAAAAACTATCTTCTGTGAGATTCCCATGGACCTATTCTAAGAATACAAACCTTCATATGAAGATTTTCCAATGTCACTTCCTTTCTCCTACTTTTCAAGGTTCTTCTGTGAGTATATATGAGTTAAAAAGAAAGTTCTGTAACCTTTCAAACACACACATGGATAGAAAAATTTAATTTTGAAATTAAGGACAAAAGATCTAGAACGTATGAATGGGAAGATGCTTTTTTTAAATGTGAGATTTTATGGAAAAAGGAAGATGTTTTCTATCAGAAATGATGCTGTCCTTACCATAAATTTTAATTAGTAACACTTTTCATAATCTATATATGTTATGAGTATGACAGTATTTCTAAATTTTGATGCTGATATGAATTATTATACTAAAATAATCCTCCCAGTAGAGGAACCTCTAAGAGAAGGTCGGTTCCTTGAGGTCCAGTAAACTTCTGGTAATGTTACATTTCAGATGCCTATTAATAGTTAATATGTAGAGCATGTGATGAAATGAGAATTTGTTCATTATAATCATAAAGCACAGATCCTGTGGTGTTAACATTATTGTAGAGAATTGTTCTGGCTCACATAAGAAATTGAATCCTTACCAAATGGATGAACTATTGAATAGCCCAGAGTTTTCAAACTCTGTTAGTTATAGGTGTGCCAGAAATGGATCTTCCCCCTCAGCACTTGGGGCAGCCAACAGGAACCTATCGGTTGCTCATTTCTACCTCTCCACTGTATCCAGTGCTGCGGAAGCATATTTTCTTTTTGTGCCATTATCTGACGAAGGTTGGGAAGTACTGCAAAGACTTTGTTCTTTAATTCTTCCTAGTTTTTGTCACCCTCCAAAATGTTACGTGTACCCTCTCTTGATTATTATCTAGAAAAACATCTTATGCAGCAGGATTATCAATGTCTGCTTTGAAAGATGTAAAATTAAGTATGCCATTCCTTCTAAAGTTCTAGCCCAAGGTGACTTAAAAATAAAAGTAGTTTTGAAAACCATTTAGACCATCATGTATTTTGTAATACAGTTGGGTCACTGCCGATTCCCAAGATAAATGTGTTTAAACAGAAGCTTTCTCATTCATCACCAGCCTCAGCTTTCATCCAAATTTATTTAATGATGATGCAAGCCCACAGCATTGGTGTTGCAGTTCATCACCATGGAAGTGTTTCTGTCAACAAATCCTCGCTTTGCTATCATGAAATTGATTTTGCAGGGAAACGGATGATAATCATGGAGGATTTCTTTTACTTCTAAAGAACTTCACAGTTTGCCTGGGTGTCTAAATGGATTGTGTTTAAAATCAGTAACTGGCAATAAAATTGACCAAAGTAAATTAGACCGTTAAGAGGTTGGAAAAGGGAAAATGGTAACGAGCTACCTTGTCTGAAACTTTTTTTTTTTTTTTGGAATGTGACATGGAGACCAGATTTATAATTTAAAACATTCCTCTGAAAACTGTTGTTCTCTACTATGGAAATACAGAACATGCTCAAAGAGTCCTATAAGGTAGGTATCAGAATTCTTAGGATGCTTTGGCTGAGTTTTTCTCACTTACCTTGTGAATGGCATAACAATAATCATAGAGGAAACTTTCCTTAACTAACATAATGTATGATTTTTTTAAAAATATGCCTTTTCTATAGTGTTTGTACCTATCTTTGGCTTTTATTTGCTTGTTTAGAGGTTGGGGAGAAATGCAATTACATTGTAAGCTTCTGAGTACAGCTGACTTACAAACAAGGTAGGAAGCACATATCTTAAATAATCCAAACTATTTTAGGAATAGAAAGATGGGAAAAGATGGGATGGGAAAGAAGGACAAGAATGACACTTTTGCTTTGAAGCAGTGTTCAAGAGTATATATCATAGTGGCTGATTTCAGATGTGGATGAAAATATATATATATATGTTTTATGGGGGTTTTCATATGTAGAAGAAATACAGTCAACTCTTGATTGTCAAGGTAACTTGTATTTTCAAATGTGCTTTTTCTGGTTTTCTGTCACATTTCAAAGCTTTTTTACTTTCACTATCAGCTCATATGTGCTTATAAAAGCAAATTAATATTATATAATTCACTTACTGTCAGTAAACATTTATCAAGTTCTTAATATGTGCTAAGCACTTTACTGGTCATCATGGATATTGAGATACATCTCAAGAAGGAAGTTAAGTTTGCTCCTGAGAGATCTTATAGTTCACTTTTCAAAGAAAGAGACATAAACTTTATTTATTTGAACCACTTCCTCTTCCTCTAATAACATGTGATCAGAAGTTGACTGTAAATGGGAGGTAGGTGCTGTTTGTTTTTAAGGAAGAATGAATAAACCTTTTGAACAGAAAATAAAATACTATACATGCAAAAATATAACACAAAATGACCAAAAAAAAAAAAAAAATTCAGCAAGCAATGGTAAAAATAACAAATTATTTACTGCTTTAAAATGTTAAAGTATTTCATCAAGACAAGTTGCAGTCAAATTAATGTGAGTTATGGAAAATGAAATACATAAAGATGTATTTATACAAGTGCAGAGTAAATATTTTCCATACAGGTATGTAAATGAAAAGATATACAGTAAGTGCACACTTGATAGGACTATGCAGGCAACACTTAGTTAGTTTCAGATACTCTTGGATAGTTCATGCACAAACCTTCCCAAAGTACAAGTTCAGTCAGTCTTTTGGGGGATGTGGAGGGATAATTAAAAAGGACTGAGTTCCTTGCAATAATATCACTATGGACTGGATGAGGGTGAGAGTCGTCAGTTATATATATTACTTACTGTAATTTGTGATTGTCGAGGAAGAGTTGTGGCTGTTGGTGTGATAGTAATACTGCTGGTGACTTTATTGGTTGTTTTGTTTAGTGCCCCATTAGTTAAGCCTTGAGTTCGGTTATCCTGTGGTGGTGTTGAAGGGCTGGCAGGTCTCACGGGGCTGGCCACAGCTTGCATGTAAGGACTTCCTAAGTGAATGTGGATTTTATTATCCTCAGTAGTTATCACACTTGAACTGTTGCTGTTTGAACGTTGAAACTGCCATGATGACTGCCGGTCAGGAGAGACTCTGAAAATCGCATGCTTGGCACTGATTTCTATCGGCTCTGGGGAACGTCCCTGCTCAGGAGAGCCTGCTGAACCAGTCACGGCCAAAACCTGAATAGGTGACATTGTCCTTTCTGGAGTTATAGAACCACAAGACTCTGGGGTCTGCGCTCTGGCAAAGGTTGCCATGGTAATTGGGGACATGCTTTGCTCTAAGTTCATGAGGCCTTCAGCAGAAGTTTTGGATTTCACCGGTGTTATGGAGGCATTTTGGAGGATGGTTATCCTTTGCTTTGGGGTGCCACAGTTTGGAATCACTGCAGTGCTTGTGTAAGAGTGAGGACTCTCTGTGGTTGGACTTGTGATTTCAAGAGTGGCTGTGTTTTGGACATGGTCTGGAGTAACCTTTATATGAAGTGGCTGCCCAGGTGTGTGGCTTAGGACTAGATCTCCAGGTTGCATGAAGTTGCCATTGGGTTTAGTTTGTATTTTTCCATTCTGAGGATGGCCCTCCTTAGATTTCATCCAAGGAATCCATAGTTTCCTGTTAACAGGACAGGGGGTAGATGAATTGCATTTGAAGGACAGCACTGATTCCTCATCATTAGGGTCCTCATCCTGGTCCTCACTCTCCTCATATAACTGACCATTGATGACTGCTCGTTCCAGAGGAATGAGACTCTTGTAATCGGGTGGCTCATTGTCTACTACTTCTGTCTGAACTTCTTTAGAAAATACTTGAGGGTCAGAGATGATTCTTCCATTGAGGCTAGGCCGGAGGCTCTTACTGAAATGCCGATACCTCTCTAACTCTTTAGTGAGGTTTTCAATCTCTCTTCCTAAATCTCTGTTCCTGTTTTCTTGTTGATGGAGTTTCTTTTGCAGAACTGAATGATCTCCCTGGAGATGACATATCAGGTCCTCAGTTGCCATGTATTCATGAATTTTCTCTTTCAATGCATCTACTTCTCTTGAGAGGTGTCCCGACTTAGCTTCTTCTTCTTGAAGCCTTTTGAAAAGCCATTGTTCATGGCTGGACTCTGTCTTTTCTGCTAACTTGTACTTGTCAAGTTCCATTTTAACTCGTTCCAGCTCTTCAGATAAAAATTGAGCTTTATCTCGTTCAGTAGCATACCTACGTTCTAGAGTCTCGTACTCATCTTCTGTTTTCATAAGGTCATCCTCAATGGCTTTCATATCCTTTAACTTCAGTCTCAGTCTTTCCACTTCTTGAGAGAGCTCTTTAATCTTATTGTTTTCTTGGTGTAATGCTGTGGTGGACTTACTAGAATCTTGATTTAATTTGTTTTTTAGGAAATCTTTCTCAATTGCTTCCAATGATTGAAGCCTATTTTTCAACATATTAACTTTGGACAGGAGATCATTTCCTTTCTCTTCTTCTGCTTTCAGTTTGTTTTTTAGATCATCTCTCTCCTTGGTGACACTGTACATTTTTTCTTCCACGTCAGTTTTGGACTTTAGTGCCCTTTTTGTTTCCTCAATTAACTTCTCGGTAACCGTCGTCACTTTATTTTGCTCCATTTGAAGCTGAGAAGAAGCAGCTTGCAACTTATCTTCAGTTTGCTTCAATTTTTCACTCATTGTTTTTCTTTCATCTACCAGCATCACAGTTAACGTTTTCAATTTAGTTAAGTCCTCTTTTAGGGTAAATTCTGTCTTTTCCAGCCGACTTTCAATGACTTCTAGCTCTTTGATCCTTACTTTTAAACTCTCCAGTTCTTGTGACAACTGCTTTGTGGTCATCCTTTCTTTTTCTAAATTGCATTTCAGGGAATAACATTCTTGTTTGCTCTTGTTGAAGGCATCTTCTAATCTTTCCAAAGCCATAATCCTTTTATTGAGTTTTTCAACCTCAAGTTTAAAGTCTTTACTCTGTGATGTTTCCTTTTCGAGCCTCTTATTGAGATCTCTGCACTGCTCCTCCATTTTTATGAGTTCTTCATCCTTCCCTTCCATTTCTAGCACACGTTTTCTGAGCTCCTCTACCTCAGCCATGATACCACAGTTTCCATATTCTCCCTTGTTAATTTTTTCTTTTATATCTTGTAGCTCCTCTTCTGCTTTTCGTAAAGACCTGTTTGTCTCCTCTAATTCATCGATTTGCCGGCTGAGTGCTGCCAATTTTTGTCGAAGCTGGCGATTTTGGCTGTCCTCATTGGTGAGCTTTGCCATAATTGTTTCTTGGTTCTGGTGAAACCTTGTGGTTTGTGTTTGCAGTTCTTTCTCTAGTCTGGTCGCCTTCTGCTCTTCTTCCTGAACTCTGGTTTCAGTGAGGGCTAGTTTAGCATGTGTTTCCTTCGCACTTGTGGTTAGGTCTTGGATTTTCTGTCTTTGAAGGGCAAGCTGTGCCGTCAGTCTTTGTTGTTCGTCCACCACCATCAAAGCAAAAGACTTCAGTTTGGTCAGCTCCACTTTCAGGGCTGTGACCTTCTTTTCCTTTTCTTGCTCCTTCTTCTCCTGGGACTCAGTTTCTTGGTCAATTAGCTTCTTTAATCTGCAAAATACAAGAGTGCATTCTGTTGTGTGATTGGTATTTCAGCAACTTCCCAGCTGTGACTAAACATTTATGTAATGTAGAAAGATTTATCAGCTATACAGAATATGGAAAGGAATTCCTGTACTTGACTGGCAAGGAGAATCTTGATAAACAGCTCTGTTTTGCTTTTACAAGGTGGTTTGCCCCCACCCCCTTGCTGATTGGTAACAGTTGTAGCTCACCAGGAGCCTTAGTGGAAGAGTAAAGGCAAAAATAGTTGGTTTAAATTGCAAGTGTATGGAGCACCTGGGTGGCTCAGTCACTTAAGCATCAGACTTCGGCTCACGTCATGATCTCACGGTTCATGAGCCTGCATGGGGCTCTGTGCTGACAGTGCAGAGACTGCTTGGGAACTCCTCTCTCTCTCTCTCTCTCTCTCTCTCTCTCTCTCTCACTCAAAATAAACATACATACATACATACATACATAGCTAGCTAGCTTGTGGAACAGAACTAGTAGACCGTCTAGCCTGAAAGCTGTAAAAATAGATACAAGTTTGAGGTTCAAGTTGACCTGGCTTCAATATTGGCCCTCCTCTACCAGCTAATTAACCTGAGCTGTTATTTAGCATCCTTGAGCATCAGTTTCCCCGTCTGGAAAATGGAGGCAATAATTGTATTATCTCAGCAGCCATTTGTGAAAATTTAATGAGATAATTGATCTAAGAGTCTCATAGTGCTGGTGCATAATAATAAGCATTTGGTAGGGTTATTGATGTTCTTTTTTATTAATGTGGTTATTGTTATATTGATAAAATGATTTGCTTGAACCATTATATGTATACATTATATTTGGTGTTCAATTTCTTGATAAAGAGAGATAAAATTGAGATAAAATTTTATTCACATTGCTTAGAAGTTATGTGCTTCACTGATGGACCTCTCCGCCAATTAAAACTTGGTTTACACTAGCATGACATTTTGCCAGGAATCACCCACTTCATATATATCTTTATCCCCATAGTGACTGTAGTTGAATGAGGGGAATTGAGAGGCATCTGAAGGGGTTTAGAATTTTTGTAACGTGGGAAGAACATACAGTCTGATAGGAAAGAGTTTATCAATTAGAGTCAGATGGTAGAAATGACGGAGGAAAAACTCTACGATCAGGAACATAATAACTCCCTCTTAAATGATGACTATTATAATGTTACTTTTTTCTTTTACTTTTTAAATTTGTTGGCATAACAGGATGTCATTTTACATGCAATATAAATTATCTCTTCCACACACCTTTCTCCTCAGCAGTGAGGTCACAGTTTTAAATCTGTGGCACTCTTAATTACATTGGGAATGGGCTGATTATAGAGGATGTCATTACAGCTTTGCAGTATTGTTATACAGAAGCTAATACAGAATGGAATCCCTGAAGTATTGAACTAAAGGACTTGTCGTGGATGAAAAGTTATAAATATTTGTTTTCTGATCAAGCATAAAGAGTTCATAATTTACTATTTCTTTTCTGTTAAGAATGAGTTAATTATCCAATGCAGGTCTTTAATCCTTGCCATAAAACTTTCTTTTTTAAAGCTGTTTAAGGGTTTGAAAGGACATTTTAAAAGGAAATTAATTTGGAAGAGTCTTGTGGAAAAGTCTTTCTTAAGATCCTAATCTACTCTTTAATTAAACTACACAAGACGAACATGTTTAAAGTAATTGTATAATGTAAGGATTCCCAACTGTTTTGTGGGGAGGATCCACTTTTATTTTTTCTGTTTTGAGAACCTAACAGGAGGCTGGCTCGAGGGCTGTAGCCTATGAAATTCTGAAGAAGCTGAGCTGGATGCTGGGGTGGAGTTGATGATGATTTCATCCACAGTCTTGGCAAGGAGGCTTGCCCATGGCTTCTCCCCTTTCCCACTCTCTATTTGAGACACCTGGGAGCCTGAGAAACATGGCGTCTCCTTCCTGAATGGTCATGGTACTTCACAACCTGGTAGTAAAGTCCATGGGCAAACTGCTTTGGTGGTGAAATAGTTACAGAAACTTTGGCAAAGCACTTCTTCCTCCCACCCTTAGCATTAGAATCATATTTAACAATGCTCTGAGCATAATTGCAGTGAAGTATTTTCCCCTCTTTACATCACAGTTCTTAGAGTTTTATTAAAGAATAGTTTCACAAAAAAAACTTTTCAGGATTTGTTTTAACTTATTAAATAATACCATGTGTGATATAATTTTCATGAGAAGGGCATGTATTTTCTTAGTATATAAAAGAGGGAAGATTATTTTGCAGTGCAGTGAAAAAAGCATTAAAACTGGTGATTAGTGAATCTTGGCAGAGCTGTAACTGGCAAAAACAAGATTTTGAAGAAATTTAAATTGTTTCCATTGTGTTCATTGTTTTTGACAGTAAGCATGATGCATTTTTTTCATCATGGTTACAAGGTCATGTATCTTTTTCATGCTTTCTGGAAATCAGTTGGCATCCCCTTATGTTCCCAAGCCTCACCTTACAAGGTAGGCACATAAAACTGATAATTTGAATACCTTTGCTTTCAGTAATTCCTTACTACTTGTTTCCTAACAACCTGCTATTTCCCTGGGCCAATCCCATGAGCACATCATAAGACAGTCAACAGGCTGGTCAGGTAAGACCTGTCAGGGAGAGAAATAGGAGTTTATATGCAGAAGGAATTGTACCCCCAACCATCAACTCAGGCAGGAGCGTAGGGCCAGCAACCAGTGAGAATTGAGGATAGAAGAGAGGCCCTGATGGAACCTTCTCAGAGCCAGTTGGGTGCCAGTACTGCTATTGCACATTGTGTGTGTGTGTGTGTGTGTGTGTGTGTGTGTGTGAGAGAGAGAGAGAGAGAGAGAGAGAGAGAGAGAGAGATTGAGAGATTGAGAGAGGTTGATTATACTACTGAATTGGAATTAGCACTTTTGGTACAGTGAAAGGGCTTACCCTAAATCATTCACTATTTCTTGTCGTATATCCAGAAGTATTTGAAGGTTGAGATTGAGGTTAGTTTATGGACTTGAAGAAAGATGTTTCTGTGCAAAGTTAGCAAGTCCTTATAGGATTTGAAGCTGCAAATCCGGCTGGTTGTACACAGTGCCCGAAATAAGAAAGCTAATTTTTATACTGCTAATTACTAATGCAGGGGTGTGTGTGTGTGTATCTTTTTTCTTTCAAATATATATGAAAACTTTTAGCAAATATTTGCTATTGACTGTCGTTTAGTCATTTGAGGTCTACAATTACATATCCAAAACTTTTGAAGCCAAATGTTTTCGAAGTTGTAGTTTTTCAAATTTTAGAAAGGCACTAAAGAACATCTGTCATATAGAACAGCTCCCACCAAGCCTGTGGCACCACCTCCTAATACTTCTGCGGTGAACCATGAGATAACTGAGATAATAAATAGCCTTACATCTCTTCAGGCTTTGCTGCCAGAGGAGTTCAGATAAGAAATTCTGCCACAATTTAGGGAAAAAAAAGTGTTCTTATATTTTTTAAATTGCACACAAGGGATTGTGGATGTTTGAAAATGAAGGTATAGACTGTTAGTGTCTTTGGGTTAAGGAAGGTGTGGAGTTGAGGGTCCTCAAGAAAGTTGAGCCTGCTTTCTTCTTCAGTTGGATTGGGTTTGAAATGAAATAGTACCTTAATTTTCTATTTCCATTATTTTTCTTTGCTTCATAATGGGTTTTAGGCATTGATGCTGACTGACGTTATATGCTGATACAGATTATCACTGACTCTGGGTTTGCTGGCAAAAGCAGATAAATGATTTTGAGAGCTTTTAACCAGGGTACTCACAGTGTTAAAAGCAGCACAGACTTTGTGATGCAGAATGCCCAGATCCAAAATTCACACCCTCAGAGCTGTGTAGTCAAATTATTGCTCCTTTTTTCATGAATAGTTCCAATTAAGACACCTGTATGCAGGATGTTTGTATAATCTATGCTAGGGTTTCTCTAACCTCAGAACTATTGGCATTTTGAGCCAAATTATTCTTTGTTGTGGGGGGCTGTGCCGTGCATTGTAAGATGTTTAGCAGCATCTGTGGTCTTGACTCGCTAGATGCCAGTAGCAGCCCTTCCCAGTTGTGACAACAAAAAATATCTCTAGACATTATTTGTCCAATGTCTCCTGGCAGGGTGGGGGGTGCAGGGCACAAAATCACCCCTAGATGAGAACCAGTTATCAGTGAATGTGTGTCCTTATGGACATTTATATATGTCAGTCTGTCATTAGAGTTAGACTCGCCATCATTCCACCTTACTTAGCTTTAATTAAGCAGGTGCAACAAAGTTCCCACCTGAGATATATATATACCTGGTGATTATATCTTCCCTGCAAATGGCCTGTTCTTTACCAGTGCTTGTCATAGTTTAAGATGCATGTGAATCACCTAAGAATTTTGTTAAATTGCAGCTTCCCATTTAGTAGATGGGGATAGGCCTCAAATTTTGCATTATATGAAGCTCCCAGGTGATGCCAGGATTGACTATGGGTAGGAAGGCTTTACTATTTACACGTTAGATGTTTTGCAGAAATGGTACTCTGATGAATATTAACTCAGCCAGTTGTTTGTTACTGATCATACCCCAATCTGTGAACATTGCCTGTATTCCTGACCTACAAGGCCATCCATTTTTTTCACCGAGAACACCAGGTAGGAGACCATGACTAAAATCGCTGAATATCATCCAAACTACTAGAAAAAATGACTCAATATACATATCATAGGTGGTGGTTCAGTAGCTCAGTTTTCACCTAAAGAAGGCAGTAAATAATTTCAGTTCCAATTTGTGATTCTCCTCACCCAGCCCAAAGACTTAAAAAACAGGAGACTGTATAGTAGCTACCATTCTTTATTTAGTGCCAATGAGGTTCTGCCAAACACTGAAATAAGTCTATGCATCTGTTGGTTCTAATTCTCATGGTAAGCTTATAGGGTTTGAGATTATTATCTCTGTTTTACAGCAATGAAAATTTAAGCTGAGATAGGTCAGGAAGGTGCAAAGCCCAATATCACATTGCCTCTCCAACAAAGAACACAGACTTATTACCTCAACCTGCTCCACATACAGTGTCTTTCCCAAAAAAATTCTGTGTGTTGGAGAAACTATTAACCTAAGGAAAGATTCTCTTTGTCATTGTGCTTGTATTCTTTTTAGTTCATATCTCATAGAGCAGTGGTTTTTAAATGTTTACTCTTCTGTCTCCTAAAATAATTTTTTATTATGTACAACTAGTTTGTTCATATAAAGAATAGTCATAGCACTTCCCTTAGCAAATATCATCTACCTTTTTTCAGCTTGTTTTGAGGTATAATTAACAAATAAAACTGTAAGATATATAAACTATATGACCTGATGATTTGGTATATATACATTGTGAAAGGACTCCCACCAAGTTAACATGTCCATCACCTCACATATTCACCTTTTGTGTGTGTGAGAATGCTGAAGTTCTACTTGCTTAGCAAATATACAGTATTATCAACTGTAGTCACCATGGTATATATTAGATCCACAGACCTTATTTCATCTTTATAACTAAAAATTTGTACCCTTTTACTTCTTCCTGTTTCCTGCTCCCACCTCCCACTCCCAACCCCTAGCAGTCTTCACTCTACTTTCTGTTTATAAAATTCAACTTTTTATTTTTTTAAGACTCCACATATAAATGGTCTGGCTTATTTCATTTACTGTAATGCCCTCCAGGTTCATCTATGTTTTTGCAAACACCAGGATTTCCTTCTTTTTTAAGGCTGAATAATATTCCATCATATATATCACATCACATTTTCTTTATCCGTTCATCTGTTGTCAGACACTTAGGTTGTTTCCATACCTTGACTATTGTGAATAACGCTGCAGTGAACATGAGAGTTCAGATATCTCTTCAAGATAGTGATTTCATTACCTTTGGGCATATACCCAGAAATGGGATTGCTAGATCATGTGGTAGTTTTTTAAAAATTTTCTTAAGAACCTCTATATTATGTTGCATAGTGACTGTACCCGTTTACATCCCCACCAACAGTGTACAGGAGTTCCCTTTTCTTCACATGTTTGCTAGCATTTGTTATCGCTTGTCTTTTTGATAGTAGACATCCTAACAGGTGTGAGATTTCATCGTGGTTTTCCTTTGCATTTCATTTTCCTGATGACTAGCAATATCAAGTACCTTTTTCATGTACCCGTTAGCCATATGTGTGTCTTCTTTGTTTTTGTTTGTTTTAAGATACTTTTAATGTTTATTTTTTATTTTTAAGAGAGAGAGACAGAGCACAAGCAGGGGAGGGACAGAGAGGGAGGGACAGAGAGAGAGGGACATATGGAATCCAAAGCAGGCTTCAGGCTCTGAGCTGTGAGCACAGCGCCCAATGTGGGGCTTAAACCCACAAACTGTGGAGATCATGACCTGAGCCGAAGTCAGATGCTTAAGTGACTGAGCCAACCAGATGCCCCTATGTATGTCTTCTTTGGAAAAATGTCTATTCAGGTTCCTTGTCCATTTTTTAATTTATTTATTTATTTATTTATTTATTTATTTATTTATTATTATTATTTTTTTTTGCTATTGAGTTTTAGGAGTTCCTTATATATTTTGGATATTAATCCCTTATTGAATGTATATATCATTTGCAAGTCTCTTCTCCCATTCCATAGATTACCTTTTCATTTTGTTGATAGTTTCCTTGCTATGTAGAAAAAAGGTTTTCAGTTTGATGGAGTTTCATTGTTTATTTTTGCTTTTGTTTCCCTTGCCTGTGGAGACTATCTAGAAAAATGTTTCATGGCTGATGTTAAAGAAATTACTGCCTATGTTTTCTTCTAGGAGTTTTATGGTTTCATGGCTTACATTTAGGTCTTTAATCCATTCTGTTTATTTTTGTGTATGGTATAAGAAAGCAGTCCAGTTTCATTCTTTTGCATGTAGCTATCCAGTTTTCCTAGCACCATTTACTGAAGAAACTGTCTTTCCCCCATTGTATATTGTTGCTTCTTTTGTCACAGATTAATTGACCATATAAGCCTGGGTTTATTTCTGGTCTGTTCTGTTCCACTGATCTGCATGTCTATTTTTGTGTCTGTATCATACTGTTTTGATTACTACAGGTTTGTAGTATATCTTGGAATCTGGGATTGTGATACCTCCAGCTCTGTTGTTCTTTCTCAAGACTGCTTTGGCTTTTCAGGGCCTTTTGTGGTTCCATACAAATTTTAGTATTATTTGTTCTAGTTCTGTGAAAAATGTTGTTTGATAGGTATTGCATTAAATCTGTAGATTGCTTTGGGTAGTATGGACATTTTAACAATATTTGTTCTTCTAATCCATAAGCATGAAACATCTTTCCATTTTTTTTGTATCATCTTCTATTTCTTTCATTAATGTTATATAATTTTGGAGTACAGGTCTTTCAACTCCTTTGCTATTGACATAAAATCCAAAAAGACATTGTTAAGACAAATACTGAGGAGCTTAGCCCCTATATTTTCTTCTAGGAGTTTTGTAGTTTCAGGTCTTATGTTCAAATCTTTAATCCATTCCCAGTTGATTTTTGTGTGTAAAATAGTGATCCAGTTTATTCTTTTTCATGTGTATATTCAGTTTTCCCAGAACCATTTACTGAAGAGACTATCCTTTCCTACTGTATATTCTTGGCTCCTTTGTTGAAAATTAATTGGACAGGGGCGCCTGGGTGGCTCAGTCGGTTAAGCGTCCGACTTCAGCTCAGGTCACGATCTCACGGTCCGTGAGTTCAAGCCCCGCGTCGGGCTCTGGGCTGATGGCTCAGAGCCTGGAGCCTGTTTCCGATTCTGTGTGTCCCTCTCTCTGCCCCTCCCCCGTTCATGCTCTGTCTCTCTCTGTCTCAAAAATAAATAAATGTTAAAAAAATTTAAAAAAAAAAAAAAAAAAAAAAAGAAAATTAATTGGACATATTAGGATGTCCACCCCCCGCTGGGCTCTCTTTTTTGTTCCACTGGTCTATGTGTCTGTTTTTTATGCAAATACCATACTGTTTTGACTACTACAGCTTTGTAATATAGTATGAAATCAAGGATCATGATGCCCCCCCCCCCCCCCACTTTGTTCTTTCTCAAGATTGTTTTGGATAGTCAGGGGTTTTTGTGCTTACATATACATTTTAGGACTGCTTTTTGTATTTCTATGAAAAATGCCATTAGGATTTTGATAGGGATTACATTGAATTTATAGGTTGTTTTGAAAAGTTATATTAATTGTTACAATCTGAACATTGAATATCTTTCCATTTATTTGTGTCTTCCTCAGTTTATTTCATTAGTGTTTCACAGTTTTCACTGTGTAGATCTTCCTTGGTTAAATTTATTTCTAAGTATTTTATTCGTTTTCTTGCTATTATAAATGGGATTATTTCCTAGTTCATCTTTCTAATCCAATAATCTAATAGTTCGAAAAGGATTTTTAGGAGCACCCGGGTGGCTCAGTCAGTTAAGTGTCTGAGTCTTGATTCCAGCTCAGGTCATGATCTTGTGGTTCGTGAGATCAAGCCCCATGCTGGGCTCTGTGCTGACAGTGCAGTGCGGAGCCTGCTTGGGATTCTCCCTCTCTCCTCACTCTGTGACCCTCCCGTGCTTCTGCATTCTCTCAAAATGAATAAACTTAAAAAAACAAAAACAAAAACAGGGGCGCCTGGGTGGCTCAGTCAGTTAAGTGTCTGACTCTTGGTTTTAGCTCAGGTCATGGTCTCACAGCTGCATGGGTTCGAGCCTTGCATTGGGCTCTGTGCTGGCAGTGCAGAGCTTGCTTGGGACTCTCTTTCTCCCTCTCCCATTCGCACTGTCTCTGTCTTTCTCAAAATAAATAAATAAACTTAAAAAAAATAAAAAAATAAAAGGATTTTTAAAAACTAAGTACCTCTTCACACATTTTAAAGCTGCCATCCAAAAATTCTTACTCAAGGTTTAAATAACCACAAACGATATATATTAACATTTGCCATATAATCTAAAAGTCCCCATTGGCAAACCAGTCACCCAAATCAGACATTCAAGAAAAGTCTGACTTCATTTTTCAACTTAGGTAAATGTGTAAATATCCATCTCTTTGGCAACCATTTCACTTCTAAAAGAGGTGAGGCATAGCAGCTTGCCCCAAGTTGTTCCCAGATGAAGACACAAGCACTGCTTCCACCAGTGGTTCTGAAGTTCTTGCTGCTCTGCGCTCATAGGACTCTCCCGGGTGTCTTTCTATAGTTGTACCTTTGTTCTGTATCCCAGAGAATTTTCCAGCCCAGGAATATGCATTTGGTAAAATTTTGTTAAATTAGAAGACTGTTTTGAAAGGATTGCTGGAGAATTCAGTGCAAGCCCTTTTTCTGGTAGATCGGTTTTAGAAAGCATATGTGTGTGGATTGCGGATGTAGACATTGATTCCTTTAATGTTTTCCATGCTTATAACTCTGGAAAGTTTTTGTGTACCCTCAGGGGTATGTGTACCCCAGTCTGAAGACTGCCATCTTGGAGAGTACTCATATTCATGTTCAAGTACTGATAGCACAGGATTATAGGATTATACACTGAATCCTGTCCAGTAAAAACAGGTTGTGGAAGCTGGTTTCATGGACACAAACTGAGGTAGTTAAATCCAAACTGGCTTAAAGCAGTGTCTTGTTACAGCTTTTTATTTAGAGTTTCTATTATGGCTTAGAATTGTTGTAACTTACTGTGGTTTATCACTATTATGTGCAATACTAATTCCTTGTTTTTTCAAAAATATCACATCTGTCATCTTGAACGTTCTTTGGTACTAACCATGAAGCTGGTTCTTTACTACAAATTATACATTCAGAGGGTCTTTTTAGTTTTTATTTACACATACATATGTCAGCACACATGTGTGACTATATTTTATCTCCTCTTTGTGAGACAGTTAGTAATATTCATCATATAACACATATGAAACAGATGGTTTGTCTAAATGTTCTAATGCCAGTCATACCCATAGTAATTCATAATTTTCACCACTTTTGATTATGTCTTATTTATGTGCATTACAATCAACCCCACTAAAATACAAGCTTCTTAAGAATCGGGCACATGTCTGACTCATTTGTTTCTTCTACAAATATGTCTACTACATACCCTTACATGTGGAGAGTGTCAAATGTTTTTTTATTTGTTTACCAAAATGAATGTTTTTTGAAGGAATGAACAAATATGCCTTCCTGTGGAAAATACTGTAGCACTGACCTGAATAATTTTATTCAGCTTTAAAAGAAGATGCTCTCATGTTTACTATGTACACAGTTTTAAGTATTTTTAAAAAATGAGGTGTAAATGGCTTTCCCATTGGTGTTCTCCAAGTACGTTGTTGGATTTTTGAAAGAATCAAGACTGTTGTAATATTTCTTTTTCCTTCTTCAGATTCCTGCATTAAATTATATATGCTTGCTTGTTTGAGAAGGGAGATTGGCGGTAAATGTCCACATCCTAGGCCCTTACTCTCTTTTGGTTATTTCATCTCTGCAAACAAAGGAGTGATTCTTTTATTTTTTTCCTTACAGTCCAGAGCTCTATTGGACAAATATGTTCATTACACAAGTAACATTAATCAACAGCAAATGAAATTGAAAAGGAATATTCATCTATAATCTGACCACCCTAATACATCAATTATGTTTCTACTTTTCCAGATTTTTTTCCACTTTTTTTGACACCTAGCCCATATAAATAAATGTAGGGTGATTATCAAGCAGTAAAACCAATTCCACAAACCATTAATGGCACTGTGTTGTTTCTCTTAGCTGTAGAAATCAATCTGTATGTAGGGAACTTCAGAGTCAGCTTACCTTCTCATCTGTCATTTTTAGGAGACACCTACTCCATTGTATCTATTATATGGATCCTGAATCTAAGTTTTTGTTGTTATGAATATGGCAAGACTTGTTCATTTAATTTGCAAACAACAAAAGAATTACTTAGTACTGGGGCTATACTGAGATGAACAGGGGGAGCGTTCCTGTTCTCAAAGCATCCATAGGCTTTTGGGAAAGAATGAGCAGATAGTTCCAATGCAATTCACTGAAGATTCTAGAGCACTGATTCTCAAACTTTTTGGTCTGATGACTCATTTATACTCTTAAAAATTATTGAGGATTCTAAAGAGCTTTTTATTATATTTATATCTATCAGTATTTACCATATTAGAAACTCAAGACAAAAATTTTTAAATGTTTATGTATTTATTAAAAATAATAAGCCATTGTATATCAACACATTGTATGAAAAATAACTTTTTCAAACCAAAAAACTAACTGGGAAGATTTGCATTGTTTCCTGTTTCTGCAAATTCCAATGTCTGGCTTTGTCAGAGCAGTGACATCACAACACCTCATGTAGCCTCTGGAAAACTCCATGTATAGTTTTAAGAGAATGAGAGTGAAAAAGATAGTGTTACTATGAAAATAACTTTGAACTTGCAGAGCTCTTGAAAGGGACTACACTTTGAGAACCACTTCTCTCAAGGATAGACAGTCTGAAGCATAAATGACAAATATGTCCTTCTCTGAAAAAGCCTGTAGTTTGGGCTATCACCTTCTGCACGCTATCACTGAGTGAGCCCTTTGCTTCATCCAAAGCAGCTTCATCCACTGACCTAGTCACTGCTCCAGTGTTTCCATCATTAATAAAACTAGTTTTTTGTTCCCTATCTCAGAAAGGTGGAAGATTCTCTGCCTTTAATACCTGTCTTCCAGTTCTCAGAAAAATCCTAAATGACAAAACTGTCTCCATTAGACACTGTGTTTTATTTGAAACCATAATTTGAAATAAAGTCATGGAAACCACAAAGCTGCCTCATTTTTAAAATGCATCCATCCACAGTGCTGTGCATATCAGCTGACATTTGATTCATTTCATATTTTTTTGAAGCAGTTACAGCGAACAGCTACCATGTACAAGATACTGTGCTTGTTATTTGTCAGTTTACCTTTTTCTGTCAAAACCAGCCTATATACTTGCATAGCTCTGATCATAACATAATAGTTTCCCATCAACAAGTACATAGTGCGATCATACCAAATTGTTTGTTCTTAAGATACATGAAATATTATATCTCTCATTCTAAGTGTGAAACTTCATTTTGAAGGGCCTCAATTTCTACATTTGCTTTTATTCTTCCAGAGCTAGTTAATACATTACTTTTTCTTCCTGATTTAAAATGTTAATCACTAAGAAGAAACTACATACATCACACTGCTTTATTCATTTTCATATCTCTTCTCATGGCTAGACTTTGATAGTGTGGTTATTATATTCCACCATATCTTTTAGCAATTCTTATCTAATATATAATTCTAATTGTTGCACTGCATTGATAGCAGCTACATTCATAGTTAAATAACCACAGAACTCTAAGCAGTTTGCAGAGTAATTACAAGCAATTTTTGGAAAGTTTCCTTAGTTTGAGATAGTTCTTGATGATCAGGCCTATAATTAGTGTTTTTTTGCTCTACTCCCTTATTCAATGGGACTTTTCACTGTTTGGTCTGATTTTTAGGAGCACTCATAAAAATAGCTATGACCAGTCTTTTTTATTCAATGTGTGCTGCTTCCTTTTATTTCTCTCACAAGTCAAAGGTTTTTTAAAATTACAGCTACAGCATACCATAGTCATAATGTAATGCTCAATTCATTTGACTTGGTCAGCAAGATCTAGAAGAACAGTAACACTTTTTTTGGCATCTGCTAGATGAATATGAGTGTACATCTGTGTCTGCTTTATGTCCTTGTTATTGAAGATCCTGTCATCATCACTGAGATCATTTAGACACACCATAAATGGGTCCATATCCGGCAAGCTGAGTTACTACTTTTCCTTCACTGTGAAACAAGAATTGGGGCATGAAGTGACAGAGGAGGTTTTGGTTGGTGTCAGAAGGAATATATTATAAAAATGGGGCACCTTGAGTTAGGACTTTTCATTATCTGAACAATTTTGTTTGGGTCCCCAGGGATTAGGGGAAGTGAAATTATAAGATACGCAAATAGTCAATGACCTATTAATTTTAAGGAGCTTGGAAACTTTTAGCATAAAGATAGGATCCTTACAGGAGCCTATAAAAACCCTCAAATTGAACAAAGGGACAGGGGTTGGGGCAAATCTCTTTCTTAAAAGCAAAACAAAAAAACAACTGAATGGAAAAAAAGAAAACAAACTGACTGAGACTAAGGGTCTCCTGGAAAGAAAAACTGCTGAAAAGTGTGGTTTTAGAACCAGAAAAAGACCACTCTGAGAGCTCACAGGCACAGAGTTTGGGGAGTAAGGCTACAAGGAGAATATTTTCATTATAAGACCATGGAATATGGGCTAGAAGAAACTCTCCATTACTGATCAAAGAGCTAAGTGGAAACTGGAAAAGGTGCACAGTTAAGGCCTAGGAAAGGAAACAGGAACTGATACAGAAGTGACAATAAGAATAGTACATGTAAATCTAGGATAATTACTTAAAGCTTGAATTATGTGTTATCTCTTCAGTGCTATAGTCAGTTAAGGAGCTTTCTAGAAAGAACCATAGGATGATGGATGTTCATTACCACTAAGCTTATGCCTCTCCATCCCCCATTTTAATTATTCATGTTAAAAAATATCTACTCAAATAGATTTTTCCCCATTTATTCAGATGGGTTTTTTTTTTTTTTTGGCTTGTTTTGAATATATTATAGCTACAAAGGAGGAGTTAAAAAAATTACTGTGAATACACTGCTATGCTAAAGAGCCTACTCTTCTTTTGTGTTTTTAGCCTCTCACATACTCTGAATGAGGTTTTCAATTATTTGAAAAAGATCTTTCATATGAACATTTTAACATTTTCTCTTTTCCAGGCTTTCTTTTTGAATGCTACTATGCCAAAAACAAAACAAAACAAAACAAAAAAAACCCTAGCCTGTCTTTCATCAGATTGAGGCTTCAGGTCCTTGGCTGACTGGGAGTTTTAGGTGGACATCTCCCTAATTTTTTAAGGTCTACTTGGGCCAATCACAGTTATGATGCCTTTCTTTCCCTTACTGCCTTGTCTATCTCTAGGGAGAAGCATTCAGAAAGCTACCCAGCATGTGATGTCTTGGATTGTCAGAGTGTGCTCCTGTATTCATTCCTGAGAGCGCCTTGCCTTGGGACAGAGCATGCGGAGCTGTCTTTGAGTTGGTGATGGTGGTGGTAATGGGCTTGTCCCCAGGTTCCCAACACTTTAATAGTTTATCATTCTTTCCATTCCTTCCTCCTCCTTTCTCTAGTTGATTTTGTACTCTGTAATTTGTGGATTTGTGTTCTTCTGTATCTTATCCATTTGCCCCAAGGTAGCTTCTTAGGGAAAGGGCTGATGTTCTCCCTACTGCCCATCCCGTACTGACTCAGCAGTAGATGGCAGAAAACACTGCAGGCATATGAGTGGCAAGGGGCAGGCAGGATAAATGGACAGGATGTAAGTACACTCACTGCAGCACCAATGGAAAAAAGGCAATAAAACACTATAGGAGGTAGGGTAGTGCTAGGGGAGAAATTCAGATCCTGGATATCAATTTTCAGAGTTGAGTCATGGCTTCCCCACTTCTACCTAGTGTGACTGAGCGAGCAGTTTTAACCTCTATGGGTCTCACTGTCTTCATTTGTAGAATGGGGATAATACTGGTGACTCCCTTATAATAGGGCTGTTCTAAGGATTAGGCCAAACAATCCACATTAGATCTCCTAACATATTTATTACCTGGCACAGGACGTATCAATTACTATTAGAAGTGGGAAACTGAAGGTGAAGCAACACAGAGGAGCACCTCAGCCACAGTGGGCTGGCCTAAAGTAGTAGGGGTCACCTATGAGACAGAGTCAGAGTGAACACTAGAAGGAAAGATATAATTACATAATCTGTTTACTGTTTCAGGCCATTCATGCATCTTTTCGGCCATGCACATGGTTAGCCATGTTGATTGTCATTTTAGGCCAGAGATTCTCAGCCTTGACACCATTGACGTTTGGTGCTGAATAATTCTTTGTTTTGGGGCTGTCCTGTGCATTGTAGGATGTTTAGCAGCATCCCTGGCCTCTTCCTAGTGAATGCCAGAAGTAACCCAGGAACCCCCAGTTCCGGTGTCACAACCAAACTATCTCCCAACATTGCAAAAACCCTGGGGACAAAAATCATCTTTAGGGAGAACCACCATTTTAGGGCATAGGTAATTTTTTGGAAAACTTCTATTAGACCTCTTTGTGTTAGTTGTCTCTAATATTCATAGCTCTTTTTCATTATCTGCTGCTCCACTGTATTTGGGATTAGCCATTATTTTCCATTTCTCTTTGATTTATAGATCTATACCACAGCTCTTCTCCCTTTCTGGAAAAGAATAATGTTGTGAATGTGCATTATTCAGTGAAATGCCAGCATATCACAATGGATGCTAATAGTGACCTTCCCAAAGCCTCTCCAGTGATCTGCTCATCTTACCCCTATTCTTCATTCCTTGAGTGTGAACATGTATTTTCTTTGCTGGGATCAGATGCTCTTAGACTTGTCTACTTGGGTATTCAGAGGCAGCATGGGCTGACTGATTTGGTGTAGACCTGGAGGGAACAGTCTTTTTCTGTATATGCTGCTTACTGCCACGTGTGGTTTCCCCAGTGAAAAATATGGATAAGACTACTGAGGATGTTTTAGAATGTTTTTCACTGAGCACTTCAGAAAAAAAATATAAAGTAACAGGTTGAAGAATACCCACATTGTCTGATAAACCGGTCATTTGAGGTTTTCATATTGCTGTATAATTAATTTTGTAATTATTTTGCTCAATTTTAACTCTTCAAGTCAGTTTTGGATTATAGATTAGCATTCCTTTTTTTGCGGGGGGGGATTCATGACATCTTTATTTGAAAAGCAAAAGATGTTACAAAGTAGAAAAAGCAGAAAAGGCAATCAAATGTCATTGATGTGCTTTGATGGACGGGGGCTCCCTCAGGTACCAGGTTCCTGGGTGTCCCCGGTCAGGCTCCTGACTTAGCCCTCATCTGTGGCTAGAGCAATTAGCATTCCTAAATATATAATACATGTTTCAAAATAAGTATATTAAAAGGTAAACTGTGAGTGTCTTTCTCCCGCCTCATCCTTCATCTACCCATTAACCACTGTACATATTATTTCATATATACACTTCTAGAATGTCTTAATGAGTAAGTAAGCAAATACAAATAAAGATTCTTATTATCTCCCTTCTTTATGTAAAATATAGCTTACTGTAACTGTTCATCTGTCACCTTGATTTTTGCAGTTAAATACTGTCTTGGAGATCTTTCCAAGCAGGGGTAGGAAAAAGGAATAAAAATCAGCATACTGCTAAATAAAATCTTTACAACTTCATGCTAAAGAAATTAAAATTTGTAGGACTTTTTTAATCAATATAGAGGGAGCATATACTTTTGCTGTTTTAAAACTTTTAAGATAAATTTTACATAAAAGACAATTTTAAGATAAGTTGTAATAGTAATATTATTTGATTATAATTTTTATAACAGCACCATGATTATTGTATAACTGTCTTTAAAATGTCTGCGTGTAGCATCTGCAATTTCTTACTTGAGAAACTGAAGCCCAGGCAGATTAAATAACATGCAAAGCCACTGTTACAGTAACCCTGGATTTGGAACAGACTCCAGTTCCCAGCTATGATCCAGTGCAGGATTTAGCTTATAGAAAGAGACAAGCATATTGAAGGTCTACTCTTTGCCACTTGATCTAATTTAATCCTTATAACAATGTTATGAGGTATTATTTCCATTTTATAGATGAGGGTAAGAATCAAAAAAACTAAAATATAGACAGGTTAAATAATTACCAAACAGCACAAATAACCGAACCAGAATAAAAATTCACTGACTGCCAAGTGTGTGTTCTTCCCACTTAACCAGAGTACATGCTAGAAAGCCCAGAGTACTGACCTCAAAAGAATTTCCTCTTTCTCCCATCCCATGTTTTTAGTGTTCATTTGTTCATTTCTATACTCTCCGCCCCCACCCCCTTGACTCCCTGATTCCTTCTACCTTTGCTCATTCTGCCAGCCATACCACCTTCCTTGTTTTTCTCTGACCACAACAGGGTCTGTGTCTTTTGTACTGGTTCCCTTCCTAGGGAGCCCCTCATCCCCTCATGTCATAGTACCATCTGGTATACTGTATTTTACTTATTTGATCATTGTCTTTCCTACTAGAACATAAACTTAATGCGAGTGGGTAGGGGTGTGTGTGTGTGTATTTTATTTACTGAATGGTCAATTACTGGACAGTTTTATTCCATGCTGTATTTTTAGCTTGGTACTTAATTGGTATTCAATAAATATTTGAACAAACACCTATTCTACTTTTGAACTACGTTATTCTACTTAAGTACTATGTTAAAGATTAAGGGTGTAACTGTAAGCAGTAGACACATGATAAGTAGTTCGTTCCTTCCCTCTATAGTCTGTGAATAACAGTTAACATTTACTAAGCAATTATTATATGCCATGTACCATGATAGTCCTGGAAACAGTCATTGGAGGCAAGTAGTGTCCTCATTTCACAAAAAAGCAACTGAGGCTCAGAGAAGTTAGATTATTTGCCAAAGTTTCTACTGGTTAATGGACAGAACCAGAATGCCAATACAGTTTTTACTCCAAATCCTGTTTCTCACCACTATGACATACATCCACACCTCCTATCTTATGTATCTCATGTACCAGGCTCTCCAGTGAATAAATGTGTTGTAATATTCTGCCTGTCAAAGGCACAGAAATCACTACCACTTACAATCCTCTGTTTTGTCATAGTATTTTTTTGTAGGTTTGTGATTACTTTGAGCCTTGATGATGAGACATTAACAGATATTCTCTTCTCTTAATAACTGTAATAATAAAGCAAGTTTAGTCATTTGGCATAAATTCATAAACATTTTTGGATGGTTTAAAAAACTGACTTTGCCAGTAATAACATCTCATGTTCCCCAGAGGAGGTGGGTTTGTCATAAATACCATTTCCGTTGAACATTTCAAGGAACTTAAAGTTCTCGGAAAATATTTTTAACAGGCAGCCTTTTCTCAGGCAGACTTCAAGGGCATAATACTACATGCCCTTAAGAGTGTGGGTGCATGTGCTTTATCATGTTAAGAATATTTATATGTATTTCTCTTATTGCTCAAAATCCATTTATATTTAGATGCTTCTTTTGTGTCTTAATGGATTGAGGTAAACAGACATGGATTCTTTAGAAGAGCATTCTAAGGTAGCTGCAGAATTTTCTTTGTTTTTAATCTCCATTAGTCCCTTTTTTCTCTTCCCAGATCACAGGTTATTTTCATTCAGATATTGTAAATAGGTATTTTGGAGGATTAGTTTAATTCCTTTCTCTTAACACTCTTTGGTAGGTCACTTTTCTTTCTTGTATTTTCTCCTCTTTAAAAAGTTACAAAGAGTATATCCTCTTCCAAATCTTAAATTCTGAGCCCTCCCCCCCCAAAAAAATTTTTTAAGCCCCTAGTTCCTGTTAAGTCTTAAAGAAAGAAGAAAAAAAAAAGCCTTTCCTCTTTTATTTGGCTTTCTTAACGTTAATTCACTGGTTTTCAGTTTGTCAGATTTAACATAAAAGGCCAAAGCAGGGAGCAGTCATGCGCCAGAGTGGATAAGTTCACTGGTTTTCACCTCCTTGTATTCTGGCTGCCTTTACAGAGGCAGTGGCTACCGTGGTATGCTTGGGAAACCAAACGTTTCCTAACTTGTTAGTGGGAAATTAAAACTTCAGAAATTTAGAAACCACAACAACAGAGGCTTATGTTTTATCGTGACTCTTGAAGTCACACAGTTTGCCACGAGAAACAGGCTAAATAGGAGCCATCAGAATGTAAAATGTGAAACATTTTGATCTCTAGAGAATCCTCCTCCCCCCTCCATTTTAGCTATAGTAAATCAGTAAAAAAGAGGCAAAGGAACTAGTAACATTTAATAGCACTGAATAGGATTCACACACAGGTCAGGGCAATTGCAGGATGAAGGTTGTTGCTTGGCTTGGCTTCCTGCTGATTAACAATCAGATCATGAACCACTGTGAACATCTTCCATCTACCCTTATCCACTTTTCCTAGTTCCTGAGGATGACTGGTTTCTGTCTTCCTCCAGGATGTTTTAGAGAGCTGGAGTATGGGCCTTATGTAAAGTTTAATTAGGTGGGAATGTTTTAATCTAGAATCCCTTAGAATGTGAGTGACCATTTTTCTTGTAGTCTGCATTTGTGTCCCCTTGTGTGCATTATAAAAATTAAAATTTTGGGGCGCCTGGGTGGCTCAGTCAGTTAAGTGGCCGACTTCAGCTCAGGTCGTGATCTCACAGTCCGAGAGTTCGAGCCCTGCGTCGGGCTCTGTGCTGACAGCTCAGAGCCTGGAGCCTGTTTCAGATTCTGTGTCTCCCTCTCTCTGACCCTCCCCCGTTCATGCTCTGTCTCTCTCTGTCTCAAAAATAAATAAACGTTTAAAAAAAATTTTTTTTTTTTAATTTTAAATTTTGTTTAATTTTTCCCTGACAGTTCAGAGCATTTGGATTAGATTTTCCTTTTCTGCTGAGCACTGAGAAGACAGAATACATGAACACACAGTTTGATCCTATTTTCTCTTCCCCAGGTTGGGTTCTTTTCAGATGAATGTGTTCTAGAGAATATTAACTTTATGTTGTAAGGAGCAGTTCAATCAAGATGTTACGGTGGTTAGCAATGGATCTGCTAGAGGTGAAAGTAGTGACATTATACTCTACTTCCCTTGGCTCTGGGTCTGCTGCTGATTTTGTCCCTGAGCAAGGTTCAGGCTCATCCATTTAGTTATGTTTATCTCTGTGATAAATCTGTGTGGCAGAGTTAAAGAAAAGGCTATAGTGCACCTTGTGTATATACTATATGAATACCCATCCATTTCTGCTCTGACCATATCTTACCTCATGATTTGAATTTTTTAAGAGAGGGCAAACTATTTCAGATTTGCAGTAGTTGAAAGAAGTGTTTTTGAAGAAAGCACTGACTTCGCTATTCTTCACTTTTTTTTTTTTTTTAATGTTTGTTTATTTTTGAGAGAGACAGGGACAGAGTACGAGCTAGGGAGGGGCAAAGAGAGAGGGAGACACAGAATCTGAAGCAGGCTTCAGGCTCCGAGCTGTCAGCACAGAACCCGATGTGGGGCTTGAACTCAAGAACCATGAGATCATGACCTGAGGCGAAGTCAGATGCTTAACTGACGAAGCCACCCAGGCGCCTCTCTATTCTTCACTTTTAAAGTTCACTCACTCACAGTTAAAAACAAAGAAAAAAAGCAAAACCCCATTTCCTAAACAACAGCCGTGTATCTAATGGTCAGGGAATGCTGGACCACTGTGCTACTGACTTAGCTCTCTGACTGCACCTCATCTGCCTGTCGCCTCAGCTGCAAAACGGGGAAGCTGTAGGATTTCATCTCTAGGGTTTACAAAGCCTTTGATGATCCTCAAATCTCAGTTCCACAGAATAAAAATTCCACCAACCTTTAGACTCCTTCCCTCCCTTCTTTTTTGTATAGCATTTTGTACAAATTCACACGTCAAAAAATGTACATTTTGTTCCATCAGAACAAATTTTGTGACTCGTCAAGGTCTCAGTGGTTCATAACTACACAGGGCATTAATGGGACCTTAACTACATGGGACCTTAATACATGGGTATTTCATGGGATTCAACTTTATTTTTGGTTCTTTATACATCAAGTATTGTATTTCAAGAAATCTTTTCAGTGCCTGACACTTAAAATGTTACACTAAATAGAAAGTACACTGAAACTGTAAAATTAACACCTAGGAAGAAGTGTTTAGACTGTGAGTTTCTGAAAAGAATTCTTTATTGTCTGTGGGTAGGATGTGATATAAGCTCTTTAGCCCATGTGGTAAGATTTGTCTTACCCATTTGTTTTGTGTGCCTCCCAGGCATGGTAGGACTTTCAAGGTAAAACAGGGAGATTCCAGGCCAGCTTTTAAGCCTTTTGCTCTTTGGTCCTTTAACTACTCAGTAACTTGTTTCTTATTTCAGGTGACTAAAAAACCCATTGGAAAGCCCATGTTCTCATAAGAGGGATTCCCTTCTAGCAGGGAACTCAGGATAAAAGATAACATCACTTTTCAGAGTAGCTGAATTTAGGCACTAGACACATGGATTTTCTCCAGAAGGCTTAATCCTTTACTTCACTTTAGGGCTGGGTGTTAAGAACATGAGCTCTTCCAGACTGCATCCTTACAAAGCAAGCACCTCCTCTTTGGTGCTGAGGCAACCCCTTGTGCCTCAGCCTGGTGGAACCCTATATATAGCCCTTAACATAACTAAGAAGAATAATTACTGAGTGCCTGCTATGGGTCCAGCACTGTGCCAACTGTTTTTGTGACATTTAATCTTCACTTTAAGGATTGAAATCTATTCTACAGAAGTCCAAATAATGGGTTTAAAAATCATAGTTTGGGTGTTCAGATGCTGTTTCAAGCCTTCTCTTTTAACCTCAGATTCTCTTTTCATAGTAAACTTCCAAGGGATGCATCTGCCATCATTTTTTTAACACTCCATTCAATAGCTTCCATTTATACTTCAGTTCCCATCTTTTCTATGAATGTTTGTTCCCTACCTTGTCTGGCTGGGTCTCCCTTTGTGAGTCCACACAGCCCTTACAGTTTTGTGACATAAATACTTTATAATGTTGTTTTATACCACTTTCTAACTTTGTGTATAATAGTTTTGCTCTTGAACAAACTCGAAGTTCCATGAAGAATTCGATACCTCTGTATCCCCCACATGGGTTTGAACTTAGTTGTGCTTGACTGACTGAGACGTGAGAAGAGCCATTTCTTAGGGGAGCATAACTCCCTCCTGGGCTGAATAATACCTAAAGATCTCAGGATTTGCTCTTATTATTAAAGCAGAAGAAGAAGTAAAGTTTTGTTCCTCTTGTTTCTGTCATTTCTGAGGAGGGACAAACCTTTAGTGAAATGAGGAATGCACCTGAAGACAAATTTAAATAAAGTCCAGATGAGGGAAGTTCCGCCATAGAATCTTAACCTTGCCTCTGATTCTTTGCATCTTTACCAGCCCAGTGAATTTTATGGAATTTTAAGAAGAATCTTGCAAGGCATAATTTTAGTGGAGATGAGTGGAATGCCAAATCACTTAACAAAATTGTTCTCACCTTTATCTGAAAGATCTGCCTGCCCCATGTATCCAGTTGTATGAAAACCTGAAGGATAATATGCAACTTCAAACATAATGTGTTTCTTGTAATAATATCAGAGTCTAACTATCTTGATAATAAGTGAATCAATATTATTTTTAAAGAATAGATAATCTTTCCTTTAGCAGCAAAGGATTACTTTTCACAAGACTCCAGAGTGATTTACCTCCTCTGCCATTTCAAATTGACAGACTAACAAACTAAGGCTAAGGGACTTGCTTAGCATCTCACTGCGTGGCCCTTTGTCTTTAGCAAGAAGGAACTTTCTCCTGCTCTTCTCAAGCTTCTAGGCTAAGCAGCTCCTTCCTTTTCTTCAAATGTAACAGCAGCAGTCACTTAAGTCTTGTCAACCCAAATGTGATGAATGTTTCGCATTCCTTTTATGATTTCTGCTCAGAGATTTGTTTTCTGTTTTGGTTCACTTAAAAAAGAATTTTAAAAAGAGGGAGAAGAACTTAGTTCACCTTTAAACTTTTGTTCCAACCCTGGTGGGCCATGAGATACAGTAAATCTGGCAGATTTGCTTCTGTCTGCGCCGCCCATCTTGAAGGGCTGACCTCATCTTTGAGGCTGTACTTGGTACAGTGATCTGGAGCTCTCACAGGCTCCAGTACTATAGTTGTTAATCTTTTCTCTGTGCTTAAGAGTAGACTTTTTCCTCACATCCATTTCATTTTCTTAAGCTAATTTTTCTGTAATGATATGATCAGTAGCTTTTATTTATTTATTTATTTATTTATTTATTTATTTATTATTTATTTATATAGTCTTCAGTTCTGCTTGATCGGTGTACCTGCCCTCAAGGGTTACTGCTCATTATTCTGTCCTTCCCCAGTATTGAAAGATGCTTATGGTGGATGACAGTGTTTCTTTTTTTTTTTTTTTTTTTTTTTTGTCAGGTATGTGGAAGCCAAGGCTTTAGGAGGCTTACTACCCAGGGAATAGATGGTAGAGACAAGAAGAATGGAACTTGGATTTATGAACCTTTATTCCTACTAATTAGTTGTACTGTTGAGATAAACACTATTTGTCCATGCCAACTTAGTGTCATTAGTAAGTAAGCAAGGAAGCTTGGAGATTATAACTATATTCTGGTTAGTTGGGTTTTTTTGTTAAACAGCCCCACACTGTTTACCTTCACTTAATTTTTATGTACACTGACCTGTTTTACCTATATTGCTTTATCAGTCCATTAAAAAAAGAGCAGAGACAGGGCCATTGTGCAAGAGCTGCTGGTGATCTTAGTCATTGTCACCAATATGGTGCCAATCAGTTTTAGTAGGTGTAGCTGGGTTAAAGACATGGTGTAGTGTGTAGAGAACTTAGTTGCTGGCCTGCCTGGTGCTTAGCACAGTGCCTGGAAGATATTAAGTAAATGTTTGCTGCTGAGTTACAAGCCCTAGGCTGGCTTCAATGATTGACATTGGAATTACCTAACTGAAACTATAGAAAATTCACTCCTTTTCTGTAAAACCTGGCAGATGCACTGAATGACCCATAGAAACTTGAGAGTCAAAGTGTATGCTTGGGAAAAGACAATCTGCTGGTTTCTCTTAATGGCAAGGACAAACTGTTTGGGTCCAATGACTGCATCTTCTAGGTCTTCATATGAGGCACAGAGATTAGGAAAAACAAAGGTACCTACACTTCCTTAAAGACAAAAACCACTACATTCTGCTCATCCATATTTTGTTTCCCACCCATTCCGTGCCCCATACTGTATAGTACGAAGTACATTTTACTGCATTGATTTCATCTGAGCCTGATTTGTTTTCTGGTTTTTGTGCTTGTAGTCAGTTCAATGTGGTTACTTCAGATAGTGGCAGAGATTTGTTTTGGGCCCCTGAACAGAATCTCAAAGAAGGGGCCTTTCCTAGCCCATGGTTTTCTTACCAAGTAAGGAGCTTCTAGGTTGTAATTTATTTGTTGGTACATTTATTCAGCACCTTCTTGTCCCAGGGACATGCTTACGAACTATAGCGAGGTACTTTGCCAGGCACTAGGAATAAAGTTGGTTGCAAAATTGACCCTCAGGGAGTTTACAGTCCAGGAGAAAGACAATAAACAAATAAGCAGTTAATGTGTAATTTAGTGTCATGTAGCAGTGCACTGTGTGAAGGAAAGTAAAGCAGGGTAAGTATCACCAGGAGCTCACAGCCTTCATTAGTTACTTCCTCTGCAGTTTTCAGGGAAGTTCTCAGTTGTTTTAAAGATATTGGGTCATTGTGAGTTTTGAATGGGACCCTGCTAGCTAGGGAGGTCTGGAGAGTGTAGAATGCTTAGTTGGAAGATGCTGAGAAGAGGTCAGTTGTCGAATTAGTGGTTCGGACCTAAATGTCTTTGACATAGAGCATATATACATTCTTCCTAGGGAACCACTCAACTTTTAAGCAGAGTGAGCTTTGCCACCCAGAGGACCTTTAAGTACAGTTATTATTTGTTTCCTTTGTCTTTCTTTTATCACCCCCCTCCATTGTAGTAGCCTGGTTTAACTCTATTGGTTTTTACCTCCCTCCTTTGCCTTGCCTTCTTAATACTTATACTCATTAACAAGAACTTTGAACCTTTCTGCTTTCTTTTTTAATGGATTTTGTATCCAAATTAACACCTCTAGTGCCAGGGCTTCTTCTGGGGCTTCTGCCTTCATCTCTTCCTAGCACTAATTTAAGGGGAAACCAAAAGCTATAGCCCAAGAATGCAGGGGGCCCTGGCTCTGCCTCTGAGTAATTTTGTGTCTCTGAGCCAAGTCATGCTGTGAACATCAGTTTCTTCTGTAAGGTGAGGCATTTGGATCAGATGGCCTCCAAGGCCTCTTCTAGCTATAAAGCTCTGTGGATATTCCTTGCCAGAGAGAGAGCGTGCGCGCTTCTCTGGGCCCTAGGGCATCCCATTGTTCATATGAAAAATCTTATGATCAAGTTTCTTCTCAAATTCCCATCTATGGAGTTGTGTGTTTGCTATTCTGATGTAAGATGTGATCTCTTTTACTGATAAAACTGTCCTTTAGGCTAGAATCAGTAGTTACAGACAAAAACAAGAAGGTGAGTGTATGTCTGGCTACACCTTTACCTGCCTTAATGGTACACTTACATACCTATGGCTCTACATACCTTTTTATCCACATACCCCGCCCACCCCCCCCACCCCCCGCACCCCCCCACACAATTCCTCAAGCTTGTCATTAAAAAATAATAGTGTCTTTAAGAGTTAATCTTATTTTGGAACCAATAGGGAATAGGAATGTGAGGATGGTCTAAATGGAGAAAGAACACTGCTAATGTGTTATTCTGTTCTTGGGCTCAGAATTAAAATTGCTGCTGTCGTATCTTAATGTGCTCAAGCTTCTGAGAGAAAAAGCATGAAAAGGGAATGCTTCTCCATATCTGAAAAAGAACCAAGGGACTTTCCTTGGAGAGCCTTCCCACTTTTGTTTTTCTCAGCTTTTCCAGTCAGAGGTAATGTCAGAATAGAAGAAAGCCAGGGGAGAGATAGTTTTAACTCTGCTTTTTAAGAAAAAGAAGGATGCAGGAGGGCTTACAACAGTGTTGGTGATGATCTGCTAGGAATTAGTGCATCTAACATTCAAAGTAGAAACTGACCCAGCACATATTAAACATAAGTGATGGGGTTGGAGGGCCCATAAATACTGTAGTGGTGGCAGAAGCAGCCACAGAAGAATTTCTTTGAAAGTGTGTGATGCTGGCTGCATATGCAGTGTCCCTTCATCTTTAAATCCTTATTTAAAACATAATTTACAGAAACTAAACAATCAGATTAAATTGAAGCTACCTCCATAGTCAAAAACAAATTAAATAAACTTTAAGAAAAAGTTAAAATTAATGATACGCCCAAGAGGATAAGGTAGGATGTGTTAAATTTTTCAGAGATAATGACTGGCTGTGTGAACAACAGATTTCAGCACATGAAGCAGGTTGAGACCAGTATTGGTTTCCATCACATACTATGCCACAATATCCAGTCTTTTGTAAACAGTCCTCTTCCTGCTCCCGCCTTCCTTTTCCTCTCAAATAGGGGGCTGTATTTTTTTCTCTGTTCACCTTGTAAAAGCATTCACTTTGCTCTGAAGCATTAGATATGGACAGAACATGACGTAAGAAGAAAATGGAATTTTATTCTTGGTGCTCCATTTTCACTTTTTACCTCAAAATCCATTTATTACCAAAGTCATTTTGGGGGGGAGGAAGGCGAGACAGAGAAACCTAAAACAAAGTTCACAGCCTTTTGAGAAGGCAAATTTATGGGAATTGCAAGTAGACTTGAAAATAAAGTTCAAAGCTTGGTTTGTGTTTTCATATTGCCTCTTTCTATAGATTCCCTCACAGCATTAGGAAAATATAACAAAAATACAAGTGCTTCACATTTAAGGTCAATTGCCATAAAAGGCAAATGAATTTATTAAGCATAAAATTTGTATGTGCTTTATTTGGAAATGTAAAAATTTATATTCCATCTGTCTAAAACATTTTTCCATCATATAGATTGTCCCTAAGACTAATAAATGCTCATTCAGAGAGTCCACTGTGTGATAATGTATCCACAACAAATCTTGTTTAACTTTCAGTTTTAAAAGGGGTCTCAATGGATGATTTGTTTTTGAACCATGCTTTATAGTTAGTAAATGGAAAAAAAGTGTGGAATATTGGAGTGTGTCATTTACAGAGTAAAAAGTGGTGCTTGCCTTTTGTAAAAAAAAAAAAAAATAATAATAATAAAATAAAATGCAGACCCTGGGAAACACAGCTGTTAGAGATTTAATAGAGGTTATGATTTTCAACAGATGAGCTATAGTTTATGGTACAGATGGCACTTTGGGTATAGCTGAAACAATAATTGATGGTTGCTGTTTCCCTCCTCCTCTATCAGATTCAAAAGAGTGGAATACCTTTTTACCAAAGGAAGAATTTTTCCGTTTCCAATTACAGCCTATATGAAACAAACAACTTTTCTGTGCATATTTTGTACTTCTCCACAATGACCTGGGTGTTGGCCCCTCTTTCTTATGGGAGGCTTCCCTAGATTTAAAATAATAGTTTTGGAGAAATCCTACTTTTCAGTACTAACCTGCAGTTCATATAGCCTATCTTCAAACCAAATAACATATAATTTTTCTTTTAGAATACTAAAACCAAAATCTTGCATTGCTGCAAACAAAATTAGCAAACTAAACAGAACTATGAAGCAAAAGTAGTAGGCACCAATATTACATGCTTTAAAATACTCAACCGCAGGAATTACTAGAAACAAAGATAAATCCCCAATCTGGGGCATATTAAACAAATGCTGTTTCAAATGATAAATAAAATATAGATGCTATTTCAAAAGAAAAGTAATTGTCAGACATTTCTTAAGTTTTATTTTAAAATGTATGTTCAGACCAAATACAGTTTGAGTGATACATGATTTTTTAATTTCCTATTCCAGTGTTTTAAATGTGACATAGTGTATTTTATTTTTAATTCTTCTGCTAATTTTTATTCTGAAATGTGAAAACATGTAGATTTTCATCCAGGTGTTCAATTATCAGATGGTAAAAGTTCATTTATAGCAATAACCTATTCAGGGTTCAGATGTAAGTTCAAAATGCCACTGATTAACAAAATTCTTCTATAGGCTTTACCTTTTAAATTACTGTTTCTACATAACACAACAAACTGTGTCCAAAAATATTACTCTAGAGAAGCTAGCGTTATCTTTTTCAGTTTGTCATTTATCCATTTACTGGAGTTGAAGTAAAAAGTTGGAACTCAAAATCATGAGTTACGTCTGACACAGACTGCCATATGCTTTTTTGCTCGTAAGATTTTTTTGAAGCTTAAAAAGCTCAACTTTCTAAGTTAGAGTC